>NC_077227.1:625631560-625779060 GCF_027887165.1 Monodelphis domestica
GAGGGTACCTGCTTGGACAGGTAGTCATGGTAGCCAATTCATATACTCCTTCAACATATCAACTGCTTTCCAATTTATCCAGAAGCAAAGGAAGAAAAAGAAAAACTGATCCCTCAAAGAGAATTTAGATTAGCAGAATGACTGTAAAATGGAATTTGATCAAGGTGGTCTCTTTAACCTCTCTTCCTGCCTCTGTGACTGTGGCACTGATAATAAATGGAGCGAAACCTCTCTTAGAGGTTTCTTCTTTTTCCAAGGCTAGCCTAGTCATCATTGTCTGAGTATCTTGGCATAGTATCAGATTTCTTTCAGAAATGATTCAGAGAGTCAAGGGGAATCTAGAGAGTTAGGAACACTGTGTTTCATTGAGTGGCCTTGGGATATCTTCCAGTCAGGTCCTACTTAATCAGAAGACCAAAAAAATAGGATTTATCTGCAGTACTATATAGCAGCATGTTTCTTTCAATTTTTACCATTTTATCATAGCTCTCAATTGTATGTGTAAACTTACTAAAATATTCTTAAAATTTTACATTTTTTATTGATGCCATGCTTCATATAGTTTAAAGCCCTGTGAAATAGATGGAGTAGACTCCACTTTTATTATTCCCATTTCATATTTAAGGAAACTGAATAAGTGCCTTGGCCCTCTCCAGCCTTCTTACACCTTACTTAACACCAGCTTCGACTATCTTTTGTCTTTCTTTGAATCCACAGCACCATGCGTAAAGCTTGACCTATAATAAGCATTTTATAAATGCATATGGACTGTCCCCATTTTGCCAAAATTTTTCGCATCCATTAGGCTTCTGAGATCCTTGGATCCTGAGATTACATTTCCTATTTATCCCCTGAAGTGCCAAGTAAAGTTGATCATTCAAGTAAGTCTAAATCCATCCGAATATACTATCTTCTCACCCACATCAGTCCATCTCGTCCATAAGGATATCAAAAAGCTTTGTCAAAAGTTTTGCTAAAATCTAGGATGACTGGATTTCTCTGCTCTATAGTCTACCAAGCATTTCAGGATTGAAAATGATGTTAATCCGCCACGGCTGCAAGATGAAACTGATCGACATGAAGCCATGTTGGCATTTCGAGATCACGATTTCCTTTTCTATATACCCATTTTAAACATTGAGGTTAGGGTAAAGAAACCTGAAGCCTAGAACAGTCATCTTAGGAAGGTTTTTTAATCACAGATGCTCAAAAGCAGGAGCTCTCACATACCATCTAGACCATGTAGACCATCCATGGATAAAAGAAGCCTTGAAACAAATGTAACCCACTCTTTCATGAAGAGCTGTCGTGAGAGGAGGACACAGAATAAATCTCTTGGGATCCATCAAAGAGCTAGGATAAATTCTCAAGATACTCGAGCCCAGTGCAATGCTTCTTCCTTTTTCTACCCATCCTGTCCATTTGACACACAGAAAGCAGAGAATTGGACTTAAATAACTTGTCAAAAGTCATGAAGTTGTGAAAACCCTTGAAATCTCATATTCTGGGATGATTCCTTACCATTCTTCTGCTTCCGGATCTGGTGGCCAAAAAAGCTAGTTATTTCATTCTCTGAGGTCTATTTTCTTCCATTATGACATAGTTTGAGAAAACACTGCCTTTGGAGTCACAGGGTCCAAGTTTCAAACTTAGGTGTTTATTAACTTTGTAACCTTAGGTAAGTCATTTCATTTCATCGTACCCACTATCCTCATCTATAAAATAATGGCTTGCCCTAGATGATCTTTTGTGGACAGTTAGGTGGTGCAAAGAATAAAGCACTGGGTCTGGAGGTAGGAAGACCTAAATTTAAATCCAGCCTCAAACACTAGCCGAGTGATCCCTGTGGGACTCACTTTACTTTGTTTGCCTCAGTTTTCTCATTTGTAAAATAAACTGGAAAAGAAAATGGCAATCCATTCTATTATCTTTACCAAGAAAACCTCAAAAGAGCTGGATATGATTGAAAAACAACTAACCAACCAAGGATGATCTCTAAGCTACCTTTTGGCACCCAATCTTCTTTCCCCATTAAAAATAGCCTCTTCTCTATTATCTTACCTATCATTCTCCTCTGAGAAATGTGTAATAAACACAACAATCATTTATTGGGGAAGGAGCCGAGGTACAATCAGTCAAACAATGGGCATCTCATGAGCATGTACTGTATGCCCAGCACAACTGGTCACTGGAGAAATAGACAACAATTAGTCTCCATTCTCAAGAACCTCATATCTTATTAGTAGAAGGAATGATGACTTCCTTCAATTCTCTCACTTTACTTTGCTTCTACAAGAAGTCTTTCCTAATCCTCCTTAATCTTTATGAGTGCCTTTCCCAGATTTAGATCTATATAGCTCTTGTTTGTACATATTTATTTGCAAATGTCATTTCCTTATAAGACTAAGAGCTCCTTATAAAGAATGACTATTTTTTTGTTTTGACTTTCTTTTATCACAGTGCCTGGTACATTGTAGGTACTTAATAAATGACTGTTGACAACAGATGAGGAAACTGAAGCTGACAGATGTTTGTTAAATGGCTTGTCCTAAGCAAGGTTTTTGGTGTTGTTTTTTTTTTAATTCTCCTTAATGACATGTTCTAAAATTTTCCTGATTGCAGCTTTTTCCCTTTATCTCCCTCCCTATCCCTGTAAAAATGGAGATTTTTAACCCTAGACTTCAATACCCAGAAGTCCTTGGTATTTCCCAGAATTCCCTATAATCTCACCTGAGTCTCCACCTGGGCGAGATCAAAATTAGTATTTAACTGGCAGTAACACCTCCCATGCTCTCTTTTCTTCCATTGCAATGATATAGAGTAAGTAAGCTTTGAATGGGCTAATCAGCCCTGGGCACATGGTTTTTTATTTTTTATCCTTGATTTCTAGTAATCCTTAATAAACTTCATAAAATATAATATTTTATTACTAGATACCAATTTAATTTTTACACCCCCAACCTTTCTACTCCCCAAATCTTGCTTTATGGCTTTCTGGCTCCTACTTAAACACAGCGTACTGTCACTGTGGAACTTAAGTTCCAGCAGAAATTTAGTCTAGTTAGACTATTTAGAGCCATAAACACAAGTAAAGGCAATGCCTAATTGACTGGTTCCCAAGATGGTCTTTGCCTAACAAGCTGCCCCTTTTCATCTTGGCAGGCATTCCCATTAGCCTAAATTTTCTCAAGTTAAATGGGATTCTTGGGCAAAGAGTGCTTTCCTAAATGGAAAAGTTGTACAGCTGTATCGAGACTAGAATAAGGAACATGTAAGAGGCAGAACAACTTGCTTTTAGGACCTACATACAATGCTTCATTATACTCATTACTTGGGTACTCATTATCTGCATTGCAGATTTATTCAGGGATATGTTGTGTGTAATTATCTCTTTTTTAGAAAATTGTCTCTTTTATGTACTCAGATGAGCAATAGATATTGAAAAGCTCTTACACTCCTACGATAGAAAAATGGTCTCGACTTTCAAAATTCCTAGTGATTCCATTCATCTGTCTTCTGTTTGTCATGGAGAACATGATTAGGCTTCTGCTTTTTCCTAAAGCCTGGAAAGAGAAATCTGCATTAAAAATAGGATAAATCATTACTGCTAGTGAGTTTTCAGTATCCTCTTTGGTCAGGTACTTCAGAGTCCAGATCCTGAAGTTTGCAAACAGGGAAGAAAAATGATAGGAATTAATTTTTTCTTGTTCCCCTTCTTTCCGGGTTAGAGACATATTCCTTAGAATTAAGTTTTAACCAATGAATATTTATTAGATGTTTCCAATACACTCACTGATCACTAAGTACTAGTAGAGATGAAAATGTTGAGCTTTTTTCCTCTATTTTATCCTCTTAAATCTTACAATCCATGAAGTGAAAGGTGCATAGATAACTGTAACACAAAATTTAATGTAACTGCAAAAAAATATATTAAAAAATGCTCAGAAAAGGAAAATGAGGTCTAACCCACTAAAGATCATGAAATCAATCGATCTAAAAGCATTTAAGCACCTAGTATGTGCCAGGAACTGTGAAAAAGTGGGGGTATAGAGACAGAAATAAAATAGCCCCTCCCTCCCTTTAAAAAGCATCTATTCTTATGAGGAAAGAAAGTTGGATGGAAGAGCTAGTGTATGAGTAAGAATTTAAGGAATGAGTATTAATAGGTACAATATTCCACTCATAATCTGCTATTGGACTGTGAGCTTCTTGACTGTCTTTTGCCTTAGCTTAACACCAATAATAATGTGTGTATGTGTGCCTATATACATATTGAATGCAGCATTATATTTTAAGTACTGAAACAGAAAATGACACACTATTTAATTCTTAATTTTTTATCTTGCTCCATTGACGTCTGTATGGATTGGCAGAAAATATGGTCCATGGGGTCATGCTGTTGCATCTCTTCTTTTTCCAGATAAAGTTATCTGATTTTGGTTTCTGTGCCCAAGTTTCCAAAGAGGTCCCAAAAAGAAAATCACTGGTTGGTACTCCCTACTGGATGGCACCAGAAGTCATATCTAGACTACCTTATGGAACAGAGGTAAGGAAAAAATCCATCCTTTCTGCAACTATGAAGTAGATGAAAATATTTGTGTATGTTATAAGGCCAGACACACACCTATATACACACATATATACAAAATAAATGCATGTGCATTACATGCACATGTTTAGACATATATATTACATGCATGTAAATTTATTGTGTGTATATTAATAGGCACATATCAATACATATATTATATGTATTATATCTGTGATGATGTCTTTAGATAGTTTAAGAGCCACAGACAGAAATATTCTCATTGGTTCCATTACTCTATAGTCACATTTCTTTTTTTTTCCTTCGAAAAAGAAATGTTATTACTGCCCAGTTTTATCATTTACTTTAGTATAATTATTAGTATAATTGATAGGACACTAAAAGTGGAGCCAGGAGGTTGTTGTTCAGTTGTTTCCATTGTGTCTGACTCTTTGTAGTGCTATTTGGAATTTTCTTGGCACAGATAATGGGGTGCTTTGTCATTTTCTTCTCCAGCTCATTTTACTTATGAGGAAACTAAAGCAAGCAGGTTAAGTGACTTTTCCTGATTCACACAGCTAGTGTGTCTGGATTTTAACTCAGGTCTTCCTGGGTTCAAATCTTTTCTCAAACATTTACTAGTTGTATGACCCTGGGAAATTCATTTAAATTCTCTGCACTTGTTTTCTCATCTTTTTGGGAAGAGGTCTGAGGGGAAACAAAACATCAGCCTCCCAACATATTTAATCTATGATCCCTGGATCATAAATGAACCTAAATTATGTTTAGCACTTTCAAATCTATTCTCCGAGGATAAAAATATTATTAATTATTCAGGTGTCCAGTTTTTTAAGGACTCTGAATGATCTACTGTTGTAATATATAAGATTCAGTATATATATATATATATATATATATGTATATATATATATTTATATTTATAAATTAATGTGGATGTGCATCCTAGCTTGCGTCACCTTGGATGATTTACTCAATTCAGCTTTTTCTTCTGGACCCTGAGCTATAAGCTGTAAGTGCGACTGTTGTCTCAGTTATGATATAATACATTCAACAGATAAGAAATGGCAGTGACTGGGAATTGATAATGTAGTTATTTCATTTCCATCATTCAGACTTTCTGTTCTTTATCCGAAAATAATTGTCATCTGCCTGTTTTTCTCCAGGTTCCCTGAAACTGGATTTATAAAGCCAGCTGCTATACCTTCTAGTTTCAAGAGACAATTTAGTCAAAAGAGTTCCTAAAAGGGCAAATTTTGCCAATATGGCTGAACTTGTGGGATTTTCTTTAAAACTTATTTTTTTATCATTAGAGTTTTTTGAAAAGTTAATTCTTAGCATTAATACAGTCAAGTAAATTTTCTTTATTATTAATAAGATCAGGGGAAGAGGGAACAATCTGTTCCTTTGGTGTCATTGATCCAATAAGGTAATCCATTCTAGTAATGTAGATTTTGGAATGCAGTACACTTTTGGAAAATTTCTTGGGGCACAGAGTGGTTAGGCAATTTACCTAGAATCCCTTAGCTAGCATATGTCAGAGATGAGCCTCAAACCCACATCTTCCTTACTCTAAAGGCTCGTTCTCTACCCTCTATAATATGCCATGTTGTCTCTCCTTTTACATTAGTGGGCCACAATTTAACCACATTCCTCTACTGCTCAGTTTTTAGGTTGTTTCTCCATCTTGGTAATTACGTATAATGATGCTATGAAAATCCTCCAATTTTGTTTGTTGATGATACTTTCAGGATCTATTCCCAATGATGTAATTTTTTTATGTTTATTATTATTATTTATTAAATTTATTTGGTTCAAAGGGCATGACTACTTTTTTTCATGGTTAATGTATACTGCCATGTTGTTTTCCAAAATAATTCTGAAACTTTGTAATTCCATCCATAATGACTGAGTGTACCTAGTACTCCACAGCCCTGCCAGTTTTGATACTCTTAATAACTTTTGCTAATTTGGTGGTTATGAGGTGGTACCTTGAAATTGTTTTTAATGTATATCTCTTTGATAGTAAGGTTGAGATTTTCCAAGGAATAAATTACAATTTCTTGTGTCCTCTTTTGAAATTATCATTTCATATCCATTTACCATTATCCATCTAAACCTAATGTCTAAAGAAAATAATTAAGTTATCAAAATATATTTTTAGAATGTAATACTATTTTCAACTTACTTTTAGACTCCTAATAGGAATGGTAGCATGTATCCTATTATATTTAACATTTAAATAAAGTATCTTAAGGACCTTTTTTAAAGTAGAGAGCTTAAAGTATGTGGTTTTATTTCTTTTTTGAAGACTTACTATTTGGATCTATTAGGGAGCTATTAGGAGTAGGTAGCTGCAAGTAGTAAAGAGATTCTTTTTTATAAACCTTTACTTTCTATCTTAAAATTTATACTCAGTATCAGTTCCAATGCAGAAGAACAGGAAGAACTAGGCAATTGGGGTTAAGTGGCTAACCCATTTGAGTCACACAGCTAGAAAGTGTCTGAGGTCAAATTTGAACCCAGGATCTCTCATCTCCAGGACTTGCACTCTATCCACTAAGCCATTGTAAATGTAAAGAGGTTCTAATGAGAACAACAAATTTTAGAGTGATAATATATGCAATTTAATTTGTAGAATATTATCAATAAGCTCTCCATCCTTACAAGACCAATTAGAGACCTCAATGAGAATTTTTTTTTCTTTTTGTTAAACTAATATCTTAAATAAAACTTCTGTCTGAGGATTTATGCTTTTAAAATCTCCTTCTTGGTTTATTACTGAGTAAAATCACTTATGAATGAGTATGAATTATTTGATTTCCATAGACACAACCATGTATTTCAAAATGACTAGTTCCCACCCAATATTAACCTCTGAGCTTTATAAAATAGGTGGATATCTGGTCCCTTGGCATTATGGTCATAGAAATGATAGATGGAGAGCCTCCTTACTTCAATGAACCTCCACTCCAAGCAATGCGTAGGATCCGTGATAACTTACCTCCAAGAGTGAAGGACTTACACAAGGTGAGAGTTTGTCTGTTTTATTAAAATTCAAAAAAAATGTAAAATGAACACTTTAGGAGCATGGCATGTAATCGTCCACTTCTCTACTTCTATTTAACTTATAACTGGCTTATTGATTAGTCCAGACTCCTACAATCTTAGCATTATGTAAAGTAAATTATCTCACAGGTAGAGGTGTGTAAAAATCAGTGGAAGGGAAGATTGGGAGGTGATGGGCAATGCTTGAACCTTACTGTCACTGGAATGGTGGCAAAGCAGAAATTATCTATCTATTCAGTTAGCTATAGAAACTATCTTACCACCCTGTAAGGAAGAAAGTAGAGAAGGGAATAAGAAAAGATGGAGGGATGGACAAAAGGGAGGGTGAATTCGGGGAGGCAGTAGTCAGAAGCAAAAACATTTGTGAACAAGGAAAGGCTGAAAGGAGAAGAGGAGAAAAAGGAAGAAAATAAGATGAAGGGAAACACAGTAAATCATAACTGTGAATGTGAATGGGATGAACTTACTCATAAAATGGAAAAAGGTAACAGTAGATTAAAAGTCAAAATCCCACAATATACTTTCTATAAGAAACACATTTAAAACAGAATAAATTATAAAGAGCTGGAGCAGAATCTAGTATTGAGGGGTAGTAAGTATGATCTCAGACAAAGAAGGGACCTTTGAGATTTTCTACCTGAAATAAGAATACGCCTTTTGATTCATTTTTGTGCTCCCATTATCACATTTCCCAAGGTTTTTTTCTCCTAAACTGATGGAAAACAGGATAAGTTATTTATTATAATAAAAAGCAATTCCCTTTTTGCTTTCTTCTTCCCATCAGTATTATTTCTCAGAATTAACTATTTGGCACAATAGCTTTCTAATGACATATTTGAGAAGCTAATTTGCAGAATTTTGACAAGCATCTATGAAAATTCAATAATAGTATGAGGAAAAGAAATATTAATCTTAGAGAGAGCAGAAAGTCCTAGGTTAGAATACTGGCTCTGGAATTCACCTTAGTCTGGTGACTTAACCCATCTCAGCCATAGTTCTTTTATTCATAAAGTGGAGATAATAATAATTTGAGTATAAGGTAGTTGTCAAGATAATCATTAGGTAATGTAGGCCACAGATTTTTTTTTTGAGATAAAAAGGACTTTGTATAAACTGGCTGCTGTCGGGAGGATGATTTATGTATCTTATTCATGATGTTTGTGTGCTATTGCAGGTTTCCTCAGTGCTCCGGGGGTTCCTAGACTTGATGTTGGTGAGGGAACCCTCCCAGAGGGGAACAGCACAAGAACTCCTCAGACATCCGTTCTTGAAACTTGCAGGCCCACCTTCTTGCATCGTGCCCCTCATGAGACAATATAGGCATCGCTGATTGGCGGAGGCCACTGGGTAGAGATCTTAAGGAGGATTTCTCACAAGTGATTTGGGAGATAGCAAACAACCTGTCCTTTCCAAATCAGTGCTGAAGAGATGATTCTGGGCATCCAACCCAAGGAGATATATTCCCTAGTGTTCAGAAGCTCAATAGCAGCCTTCCTTTATCACCTCTACTAAAACAGGCATCCATCTACTGACATCTGGTGTGGTCCTTTGGAGCACAGTGTTTGTATTCATCATTATTTTTTGAGCCCTTCAGCCAGCAAATCTGAAAGACTCTTTACAGGCATTTTTTTGAAAAGGTAATAAGGCATAGCACATGTAAAATAACCCACAGTAGTTTGATCCAAGAGGAAAAAAAAAACTACTCTCCATTTCTATTTTGGAACAATACTTTTCTGGCAAGAGAAAAAAAAAGCACCTTTTTTCTGAATTGTAGCAGTGTAATGTATTTTGCAATGAATTTGTAATTTTCTGTACTATACTTTTGATAATTTATAGTACTTTGATGTCAAGTAGCCATTGTATTAGTTGAAGTAATATGTGTAACTTAGCAGGAGTTTGAAAGAAGTCTTTACTACGTTTTTTATCCCTCTCTTTAGAATCCTGGAAGAATACCGATCATCGTCAGCTTTAGTAGACTATCCTTAATTTAATAAGTGTTTTATGTGGTAGAGAAAGGTGGGTGGGGGTGGAGATAATAGCACACTTTTTATGTTTTCCCACTGGAAAATTTAAAAAAAAATGAGACTTCTTATCCCAGTAAAAACTACTTCTTGGGAGCCAGCTCTGCATTTGGGGACATCTTCCAGGGGTTCATTCTTCCAGGCTACTAGGAGGGAATCACTTAGTTCACTGGCGCAGGAATTTACTTAGTGGTCCCACAGTACTCTGAAAAACTGAGCATGGCTTTTCCAAGTGACCAGCTTAGCTCTTCAGGAGGGTTTTCTGTACTGGGGAAAATCAGACTCATTTCCAAAATCTACGAATAACCTTAATGAGATTATTTCAAATTCAGAAAAGAAAAAGAGAAATAATTAAGGTAGAAGTTCTATGATTCTATTTTTTGTTCCTCATTTGAAAACTTTTGCTTTCACACTAACTTTATTTGTTACAGGAGAGATCTAAGGATTGATCAGTGTCTGCTAGCAATATGGCGAATCCCTCATTTCAGTCTGTTTCAATCTTGTACCACAGTATTAAGCTCTATTGTTTACATAGATGGAAGTCTTAATTGAGTCTTTACATGATGGAAGTCTGAATTGACTAAGCGTCAATTTACCACGGGGGTATTTTCCCAGTTATAATCTGACTTTTCCTGTTATCATGTTATAATGTGTTTCTGACATAGAAGAGTTGTGCTGCTGTCTAGACCTTCTTGAATGTTGATAATTGAATGACTACTACAATAAATTTTGTGTTGCTTGTTGGATTACCTTGCATGTTAACTGTAGGCCTATGTAGGTATGCCTTTAAAATTTTGGAAGTGCTACATCATCGTTATCAGTTCCTCTTAATTGTACATCAGACAGAAGCCATTCCTAACCAAACAGAACAACCAGAAGCTTTCTTAATTCCTTCAAGTACTGTTGCAAATATAAATTTAGATTTGGAAAATAATCTCTGGTTGCTCTAGGTATCATTAAGGATTTTTTATAATTAATAGGTTTCTAATTGTTTGTTATATTTAAAGAGAAAAAGAATTAAGTATAAGATGACCTGCTGCTTTTTGAATTTCCCTGAAGTATTTTTGTTTGTTTATTTTTGTTCATTTTTACAAGCAGAGGAAGCTTCTCTGTGGTAAATAGGATTAAAAAATTCATTTCATAAAAATCAGCAAAAAAATGTGTTTATGCAAACATGCACATATTTATGTAACAAGTATGTGAGATTTTAAAACCCAAAGCATAAATACTAGAAAACTACAGGCCTGGAGTTTCAAGTGAAAAATTGTCTTAATTAAACCAGGAATATAATAGATGTTTAAAATAATCTTTTTAATAACCAGAATAACTGCTAATAATCTTTGCATAAGATAGTAAATTTTGGATTCAAAACATTTTCAACAGTGTAATGAAAATTTTTCTGTAATTTTCTTATCACTAGATATTTTTTTAAAGTATTCATTGAGTTTACTGAAAGTTATTGTAGTTTAAGAGGTTTTGTGAGCACCAACTATTGGCAGAAAACTGCATTTGCAAATAAAAATAAATGTTTGCATTTTCCCCATCATGGTTTTCAAGGCTGCACTAATTTCCTAAATTAGAAGATTCTTAAAAACAAGAAAGAAATATCCCTACATGAACTCGGAGACCAAAATGAACATTCATGGGTGTCCAATGAAAGATATTACCACTTGTGGTTACCAGCTAGGAAAAGGAAAATGTGTAATTTTTATCTAAAAATAGAGATTCAGATGTCTCTGTGTCACTCAAACTACTGTGGATTCATGCATAAGGAGAATTTTCTCAAGGGAATATATTAGAAAAATCATCCTATGTAAATTAGCCAATTTGAATTGTTACATAGCTGTGTTCTTTTAAGAAAAAAATTAGATAATCCCCATCCATTAGAAAAGGGAAGACGAACTAGAAACTGCGGATTGGTGGGGTTTTTATCAATTATATGGTACATATGTGTCAATGTGCAAGATGTAGGAAGACCTGGGTTGGAATGTTGCCTCTAACATTTAACAATTATGTGACCATTGACAAGTAATAAATTCTGAGGATCAGTAAAAACAAGGGAGTTGGGCTAGATGCCTCTAAAAGATCCCTTTTAGCTCAAAATCTGCGATTAAAAACAAAATGATTTGTTATTCTGATAGATTACCCAAATGTAAACATTTTGTAAAGACTGATCCAAAGATAGAAATACCAGCCCTTCCTACCTGCAGGAATATACTTAGTTAAAGCCATAGACACGTCCCTGGTAAGAGTTACAAAACCATTATCTAAAGTTATATTCTGAGCCACATCGTGTTATGCTACTTCTATAGGGTAAAAGCTGTGCATCATTTGTGGCCATTTCCTTAGAATCAGATTTCTAAGTGTGAAGTTTAGAGATGATCCGGCCCATTCCTCTGCCTTCCGACGGGTGAAGTGTGCATTATGATGTAGCCAGAATTCCAAACGTGCAGACCCAGTTTGGAATGCCACCTTTGATATTTGCTAACTCCACGGCCGTGCGCAAGAAATTATTTTTCTAACCTTCTGTCTCCTAATTGGAAAGATGGGCAGAACGATGTCCATAAAGAGAGGCAGCTTGGTGTCGTGGTTAGAGCATTGGATTAAGAGTGAAGAAAATTGGAATTCAAATCCAATCTCATCTGCTTATAGCTGGGTAATATTGGACAAGTCACTTAACCCTTTTCTGCCTCAATTTCCTAATAGATAAAATGGGATAATAATAGCCTTTTCTTCATTCAGTTGGTAATATTAAATGCCTACTGTGTGCCAGACATACTAAGCACTAAAGATACATAGAAAGGAAAAAAAAACGCTCCATGCTGTAAAGGATTTACTTGTTATGAAGACCAAATTAGACAATATATTTTGCAAAAGCTTAAACTAATATATAACTATTAGCTGCTCTCATTATTATTAGGACCTACTTTATGAGTTTTTAAAAAAAACAAGCAAGATAATGTACATAAGACAAGGTGCAAGCTTCAATGATATACGTAGAAATAGATATAAATGTCAGCTATTATTGCTATCATTATGATATCATCCTAATTTTATCGGCAAGAAAATTGAATTTCAAGGTGGTAACTTGCCCAAAGTCACGGAGCTAGAAGGTGAGGACTAGAACTTTTTCCTCTTACTGAAATTTTCTTTCTGCTAAGCTATGCTGCAACCAGCTGTGAACATTCCCCTGATGAATCCCAAATTAATTCAAGTAAATGTTCCAATTGAATTAGTTCAATTAGTCGTTCAGGTCAACCTCATCTAACTGAACCGTGTGAGTACCCTGTGATCGTAGGAGGACATTTCCTTCACAAAGGGAGTGGGGTGTAATGTGCTTATTGAATGTGTCCTATAGACACAGCCAGATAGTTGTGAACAAATAAGTAAATATTTTGAGGATTTTGGATTTGTCATCAAAGTAAAAAGGAACTGTCAAAGCTCTCATGGTGGGTACAAAGCATTGGCTTAAGTTATATGTAACATAAAAATGGGAGGAAATATAAAAGTGAATGAGAATATTATTTTGTCAATAGAATACAATATTTCTGAGCCAGTGATCATCAAAACAAAAAAAAAGTTGAAATAAAGGCAGAAACCATGTTGGATGCTAGAAAACGTGTGCTAAGAATGATAGTCATATCATTTCAGTAGAGTTTAAATTCTATGAAGGCAAGAATGGTTTCCTCTTTGTCTTTTAACTTGCAAATAGAAGTCACTTAATAAATCTAAATATCTAAATAATCTAAATAATAAATCTAAAAGTAAGAGAAAGGTGATAGATTTGGGGAAATGTGGAGAGGGAGGATAAGGGCTTTTATATGGGGACAAGTAGTGATTGATACAGAGGAATGGTGAGGGACAAAAGCTAACTAGAGGTGGTCATTTGAGTAATATCTTAAACAGTGCTAAATCTCAAGCTCTCACTCAACCCACCTCGAGAGAATAAAGTGCTGCTTCCTAAAACCAGTGGTGATTAGTACAGGAACCAAGGAAAGTCCTTGGGTTCAGTTCTTTCTACTTTGTATGAGTCTCCCCTGTCAGCCCACTCCAACTGACTGGATTCATTCAAAATAATCAACCAAAATACTTATTAAGTGACAAGAAATAGGCTAAATTTCAAGGAATAAAATGGCAAAAGTAAAACCCTTTTAGTTACCCTCAAAGAGTTTACATCCTAACCAGTTACATCTGTTGAGTCAGTTTAAATAAAGAAGACACTGTCTAAGTTGTGTCCCAGGACATGTTAATTGCACCCAGTGCTTTCATGGAAAACTTTGGGTTGCTTTTCTTTATTCTAGGACAGCTATTGAAACACAGAATATAAGGCAATACAATCATTGTTTTAGTTTCAGTTTTTTTAGAAATCCCTTTGCACGTATTGTCTTATCATCATAGCAATTATGGAGTAAGTTAAGGAAAAGAATATGATTTCTGCATCAGGGTCATTTTATCCTTTGACAGTTTGTGGCACTTAACTTCTGGGCTTCAGGACCTCCTGATGATCCTTTGACTCTTCTCTTATTGACTCCCTCTTTCATTTCCCACAATTTCTGTTCCAAAATTTCCACTCCTTTCTCAGGACCTTAACCATAACCACATTCCCATTCTCACAGAGTATAATATTTGGGAGGTTGAAGCCATGTCATTTCCTTTAACTCTACTTCCCCAGTCCACAACATTTTCCATTGTTATCACACACTTTCTCTATTCCCAGAAGAACTATTGCTAGATCATGAATCTCAGCATATAAGAAACCAAATATTATATTCTTCCCTAAGCAATTCATGCCAGTCTCCCATATTCAAAGCCTTGTTCTTTGACTCTTCCCTCTCATTCTTCTCTCATCTAGTCATTAAGCCTCTGAAACATCTCATATTAATCTTTTCCTCCCTATCCCCATTCCCAGAATCCATCTACAGGTCCTCATTACCACCATCGTGGAGTAGCTGATTTTCCCACCTCGACTGTCTTTCCACTCCAAACCATTTTCCCCCACCTCAAAATATTATAATTAATTATTGCCATTAAAATTTAATTATTAAATTATTAAGAATTTATAATTAAAATTAAGTTATATAAATAATTAAACATAGACCTTAGACTAAATTTATAATTATTTATTAGTAAAAATAAAGAAAGAGAGAAAGAAGAATATTACCAGCCTAATTACTTCATCAGGTCCTAGACTCCCAACTGGCCTGGCCCATTTTAAAGAGACAGCAAGGTAGCCCAGCTAAGCACATGATTGGACTAGAGAAATTAAGTCCAGTCAAGGAGAAAATTGAAGTAAAAAGAGAATGGAGTTCCCACTTCTCCTGGCTCCTATCTCCCATGACTTTACACGGAATTGACTTTTGATTCAACAGTCTGGGTCATGTGTTCTGATGTCCAGGCACATAATCATGCCATGCCACCACATGGGGTTGGGAGGTAGGGTGGGCTTCTACCAGCCCATTCTGGAAGTCATAAACTGTCCCTCTGGGTCCTACCTTTAAGCTCATGTGCCAGCTATGAGTTATATATATATATATATATTGTGTTAATTTCACAGTGTATTGATCTAGTGATCACTCCTCTGTTTCAAAATGATCAGAGATTGTTTCCAACTAGTCAAAGTTCAGTCTCCTTTGCCCAGCATTTAAGGCCAATCCTAAAAGGGTTGGCCTTATCTTTCCAACCTTACTTCCACATATTGTTATAACCATAGTGGGCTACTTTTTGCTCCTGAAAAATCCTTCTGACTTAAATTGCCTCTATGTCCTTGTAATCCCTTCCCCTAGAGTGTCCTCTCCAGCTATCTTCCTTGAAGCTTTTCCGTTGGACTACACACACCTCTAATACGGTCATCATTTGTACCTGAATAATGCAGCTTTTTATGGCATGCTGTGCATTATAGTTCTCTAAGTGCCTTGCCTCCAGACTAGACTATAAACTCCATGAGGATTTGTATTTTTCTCTAGCACATAACATATTACTCTGCACAGAGTAGGTGATTAATAATGGTTTGTTGAATTAGAAGAAAAAAATGGGTGGGGGGATCTTTGTTGTCTCAATAAAAAGGTTTGGAATTTTGAATGATATTTTAACTTAGGATTAGTCCCTTTTCATCCAAGCCATTTCTAATGACATCATTGATAATCAGGCAAAATGGGAATACATGTATTTAAATTTAAAAAAAAAATTTTTAAAGAAACACTAAATGTAGATCAGAGTACTACCAAGAAAAAGATTGTGTAGACTGTACAGAGTGACCAATTTGGAAGCCATCATTCAGTAATTCACACACATCTAAGAGCCTCCCATTCACGGTTTTCTGCTAGGATTGTATTTTGTCCCTATTGTCTCATTCCCTTTCATTCATAAGAATAGGAAGAGACATGAGAGGACATATTGTCCAAATCTTATTTGAATAGGAATCAATCTTCTTTCTAGCCTTTTGGACATGTTGTTCTAGGACCTCGACTTGGAGACTTTTTATTAAGAAAAACTTAAGTAGTAAGAAAAACTTACTACTTTGTGACAGTACATTCCAATTTTTTTAACATTTCACATTATTAGGAAAAATGTCCTTATTTGGGGTAAAAACTGTCTCTATGCCAAATCCATCTTTTGCACCTAATTCTGACCTCTAGGACCAAGCAAAATAAATCAAATATTTTCCATGTAACAGCTCTTCAAATATTTAGCAATTATGTTTGTCCTCTGACTTCTCATATCCAGCCTAAATATCCCCATTTCCTTTAACCAATCCTTATTTAATATGAGTTCAAATGCTCTCATCATTCTAACTTGCTCCATATGAGCTCAACTTATCAGTGTCTCTCTTTACATGTGGTAATCAGGACCAAACATAGATACATAAATAAATAATTTTCTAAGTACTTACTAAGTGCAGATGGACTATTCCAAGTTCTGGGGAATCAAACATGGAAAGGCAGTGTCTGCCCTCAAGAATCCTACATTTAATGGGAGAATATCACACCTAAAAGGGACCTAAAGAGTACTAAAAAGGGCTCCTGGGTTGTACTCTGCAGCATGTGGGTGGCTTTGTAGGCAGCTGGTGTGATGTCCCCTGGTTCTTTCTGGCCGATAGGTTAAGTGGTGTCATGATGGGCTTTCCTGGGTCTTTGTGAGTGAATAGGAAGATCTCTGAGCAATTATGGCTTTCTTTCCATAATCACTCTGTGCCTTTAGAGTTGATTTTAAAAAATGAGTGAAAACCTTATCTGTATGCTTATCAAGATCCATCCGAAGGTCCTAAGGTACATCCTACTAGATTTGAGGCAAGTTTTTAGCCCAGGGAGATCTCACTTGGATCTTCAGGCTACCATCTGTTATCACTGCCAGCTGCATGTCATCTCTAAGTTTGATAAGTTACATATTTTATCTTCATTAATATAAGTTCCAAAAAGAGTAAGGCTCTGCTAGGGCCGAATCCTGTGCATCTTCACGGGAAAGTTCTCTGCAGCTTAACAAATAGGTATTAATCAGTGAATTTGGGGTCCCGTCATTCACGTAGTTCAAATCAGAGCCCTCATTCCCCACCCCCATCCCTCCATCATATCTATTATGACAGACTTCCTTGTCAAAGGTCTTGCTGAAGAATCATGCTATCTCTATGAGATTCCCCTCTTTCTTCCACCAAGGAAACTTCCTTGGTAACTGGAATGCCTAACTGACCCATTTGCCAGTGACATACCATAATCTATTAGAATAGATTTCTTAGGAGCAAAGACTCTTTTATATCATTCTTTGTATCATCTCTATTTAGCACTATCTCTGGTACAGAGTTAAGTGCCTAATAAATGTTTGAGGATGGTCATGATCACCTGCATCCATGCCTTTGCACTCTCCCTCTCCCTCCATCGTCAATCACCTGTCAGTCACTTTGCCTTGCATGTTTTCCCTATTCCCTTTCACCTTTTGGAACTCTCAGCATCCCTCAAGATCCAGCCCAAGCACCTATGAAAAGCTTGTTTTGATTCTTCTATTTGCTATTTGTCCACAGACACACACACACACACACACACACACACACACACACACACACACACCAAAATTATTTTGTGGTTTATGTTGCATTTTGTATTTATGGGCTATGTGTGATCCCTTTTCTCAGCAATGTCAGAGGCATCTCATTTTTATATCTTGAGTTCCCAGCCCAGTGCCTTACACAGAGGGTACTTAAGAAATGGATCATCCATGTTTGTGGAATAACTTCAAATGAGGTAAAAGGAAAAATCAAGAGAGTGTCAGGGGGAGAAAGGTTGTAGTATGGAGAGGACGGTATTCTTCGACTATGGAACTCCATGGGATGCTGTGAAATGAAATGAGTTGTCCTTGCCTCCTGAGAACCTTCTGCTCTGCGGCCATTTATTTGGGTAAAACTTCTGCATAGGAACATGATCAGAATTCAAAACAAATTCTTCCCCCCACCCCCACGCCCCAAATCCATTTTATGTCATCTGGCAAGGGTTCTCCATGTATTAACTAGAGCAAGCAATGAGTATTCTATGCCTGCAGGCTCTGGTGTTTAGGGACATAGTAAAAAATAAAAATGATATTTAAAGGGGTAATTGAGCATCTGCAGTTTCTCTGTTCATTGTCTTTTGCCTTTCTGGGCTGGAGAAGGGAAATGGCTGAGCTGTTTCTGGTTGGAAGAGTGATGGCAAAATGGCAAAGGAAATGAAGCAAAATGGATGTAAAAAGGAATTGCAACCTTGCTCAGAGCATCTTGTAATCCCATCCAATACAAGAAAGCATTTCATTTCATGAGAATCCAATACAGTTGGCAATTCAATCAAGAAGTCTAGAAAACTAGGTCATATAATGGATAGTGCTTTGAACCTGAGTTCAAGTCCCACCTCAGGCACTTAATACCTGCCCAAGTCATTTTACTTCCTTTTGCCTCAGTATCTTCATCTGTAAAGTGATACCACTTGTGTGAAGACCCTGAAGAGATCACTTACCCTAATCCTGCTTGAATTTCCTCATCTGTAAAATGGGGATGATAACTACCTCATAGTTGCTGTCAAGATCAAGTTAAATGAGATTTATACACATACACAAGAGCATATATAAAGTATTTTACAAACCTTAAAGTGCCATATAAATAGTCCCATATTACATGGATGGAAGCAGGAGGGTCAAATGGATAAAGATGGTCCCTGCAGGTCTGAAAATGACAGCAGCATGGGTAGCACCAATAATGAAAGAAGAGAGCTTTACATTGCTTTGGGTGACAGACTTTCTGATAATCTCCACTCCAAAATGCAGGAAAATCAACCCTTAAACTTTTGAGTCCAAACTCTCATTTCATTAAATGATTCAATCCACAACAGCCCTGAGAGCTGCCTTTGACTGAACACTTCCAAGTGACCAGAAGCTTACTACTTTACCAAGTAGTTCATGCCACTGTAATTCATCTCTGTTTGTTAGAAAATTCATCCTTTATGTTCTTGCCTCTATTGCTTAAAACCATTTATGAAGGAGAAGCCTGATCTTCAGTTAACATATGGAAAACCAAGATATAGTCAGCCCCAGTGATTTTCCCAAGGTTACTATGTCTGAAAAGATAAGAATCCAAAATCTGAGATTTAAAATTCTGAATTCTGATGTGGAAGTGATAAATCAAATAGGTCAGAAAAGTTTGAGTCCAAGCCCCACCTTTGAAATATATTAGCTATGTGACTTTAGGAAAATCATTCAATCAATCTGTTCTCTGGGAAATTGTGTAAGACTATAAGTTAATAGAGAAGATGCCAAATGACATCATAAAGGAAATTCCTAACTAGGGGATTATTCCTGCTATATTAAATTCACAGATTTGTTGCAAAAAAAAAATATTTTTTTAGAGTAAGCAAATACAACTGGGACTAGAGCCATAATGTGGGTAGCTTTAATCTGATCCCAAACAAATCAGTTTCAGTCTTATTTTGATTCATCCAATGATACATAATTTTCTTATATTTAGGGGCAGTTAAGTGGCACCGTGGATAGCATCAGATCTAGTCAGGAAGGCTTGAATTCAAATCTAGCTGCATATACTTGCTAGCTATGTGACCCTGGACAAATCACTTAATTGGTCACTTTGCCTCACTGTCCTTATATGTAAAATTGGGGTAATAATATGAAGTCACTTATCCTCTATTTTCTTTAATCCACTGGTAAAGAAAATAGCAAACCACTACAGTATCTTTGCCAAGAAAATCCCATAATAGGCTCCCAGTCAGATGTGACCGAATGATTCTTTTACATCCTCAGCTTCAACTAACCCTCATTTTCATCATTCTTTATTTTTTCATCATTCTTTAATTTGCCTATATTCATGTCATAAGGAAAATATTTTTAACGAAACAATAAATTTGTATTTTAGAATCCTTGGATTATGCAAGCACTGTGGAAATGTAAAAGTCAAGGCCCATACCTAAGATTCTAGAGAAAAGGCTAGTTCTAGATTCTTCCCTCCTTGGTGGCATATACTCATAAAATTAATTACCCTTTATCATAAATAAAATCCTTCCTAATACTTAGCTGAAGGCCCCCATTCTAGGTTTTTAATTTATTGTATTGTCCATAGAGTAAAAATTCAGGGGCAAAGTAGAAAAAAGTTTGGATTAAAATTCATATTATTTACAAGAAATATTTTTGCCAAGTATATGAAAACAGTATGTATATAATAAATATAGGTTTTAAATATTTTATAGATCATGAGAAGAAAATTTACTCTTGTGTTGATAATATGGAGAAGCAAACTTAAATAACTAGTAGTATTAATCCAACAGGATATGATTCCTTAAAGAATTCCTTCCAAAAGTATCCAAGACACTGGAATAATATGGAAACTTTACTTATTTCACTATTTCAAAGGTAAGTGATTTGGTTGTTAATGCTAATTGCTAATGGCAACAACCCCTGTCTGCCTTCATAGACTGGGTCACCCTTACCCCAACCTGAAGATAAACCTCTCTAGCTTAACCAGACTCATCATCATATACAGAGATAGTTTATCACCTCACCCAAGCTAAAAATCTTGACAAGATTTTGTAAAAGCTGCCAAAAAGTTTGCTATTCTATAATTATTTTTGAGAACCTAAAGCCATCTTCTCACCATGGTCAGAGGGAGACCCGTCTTGGCTTTTAAATTTATGATTTTGTGACCATTGGAGGAGTGAAAAAGAATACTGAAGTACCAACCCAGAGTTGTTATCACAGTTTTGTCATCATTTGCCTTTGGGCCCTTGGGGAAATAACTCCACTTCTCTAATATAAAATGCACAAATTGGGGAAAATGATCTCTAAGAATCTACCCAGCTCTGAAATTCTTTTGGCTACAACGTGGATTGAGAGTTGGCCCTTCAAAAGAAAAGTGTTTAAGGTTTAGAGGGTTAAGATTCCACAAAAATTTAAATAAAGTTTTTGAAGAACTGTCATGTGAAGGAGGGTAGAGGGTGGAAGTTGCAAAAAGATCAATTTAAGCTTGACATCAGGAAAACTTTGCACACGATTTGCATGGTCCAAAAGAAATGGATTTTATCAAGTACTGCTATATTCCCATCCTTGGGCATCGTCAAGCAGAAGCTGGATAACCACATGCCAGATATGTCAAAGTATATGGCCTGAGCTAGATGTTTGTGGAGGTCCCTTCCAACTATCAAATTATTTAAATCTAGGAATTTGACAGGACGTACTATGCTTTTAGAAAAGAAAAGTTCTCAACTTGTAGGTTGATTCTTATGGTGAGGATGCAGCAGTAAAATGATCAGACTTGGAAGTAGATGTCTGTCCCTTTAGGGCAGAGGTTCTTAAATTGTTGTTTTCTTTCATGGTCCGCTCTCTGGCAGACTGGTGAAGTCTCTGGTTTCCTTCAGCAATTAATTTTTTTCAAAATGCACAAAAAAACAGTTATCAATAGTTTTTTTTTTTTTTATCAGTTCATAGATCTCAGGCTAAAGATGCCTGTTCTAGATCATAGAAGAAGGGGAAGCAGAACATGGGAGAGTTTTTTTTAAAAAGACAGCAAATGAATGGAATGATAAAATCTACAATGATAGTTATAAGCAATAGAGCTGATAAGGGATGAATAATGATGGCTCAAAGACTTTCTGTAACTTTGTTGAAATTCAAAATGTTACTTTTAGAAGTTATAGGGAATTTTTTCTTGTTGGTACAAAACAGAAAATAGAGAAAGAATATATGTAACAAAATCTTTGGGATATCAGTAATGCAGTACACTGGCTGCTGATATAAATTGTTGGAATGACCAGAACTTCTCACATTTGGGGCTAGACTATAGGTGCACGCTAATTAAGGGATAATCTCAAAAGCTCCTCTAAATCTAATCTTCCATCTCTGGTGTGTGTTAATTTACTTGCCATTGCTCACCATGTTCATATTTTCCTGATTCACCTGGGAATATCTGAAAGATGAGAAAATATCTATTGCAATCTACCCACTTTCTTACTCTTGCTTTTATACTTGACTGAAGTCTGAGAGTAGAGGGTGGAGACTCACAGCCTGGTTGATGGTAGAAGGGTCGAGAAATAAGAGAAAGTATTTGGATTTCTGTTTTCTTAAAGTTCATGTCCTGAAATGAATTCTTTGCCTGTCCGTAGTGCATCAAAAGGATTGGAAGTAGCTAAACCTCACTGATGGGACTATGGGATAACAAGAATTAAAATTATCCCCAGTAAAGTGAAGCAAGAAGACCCTTTTCTGAAAGACAAGAAGAAAGGATCAGAGAAGGACAAGATAATTTAAATTAGAGACTATAATCCAAGCTGAGCATTTCTTAGCAATTGTGATTCAGAAGCCAGTTTTAGAATTTTATGTATTGTAAATGCAAAAGAGATCATGGTTAGCCTAGGCTTTAATTTGTAGAAATTTTACATCTCCTTCCTTTCTCCCTGGTGTTCAAGGAGGAAGGAAATCAGAAGGATGATAAGGAGCCTCTGAGGATCTATTAATGCAACCAACGATTTTAATTTAGAAAAAAAACAATTTGGGAAAGATAAGATAGTTTTCTTCAAGTGCTAGAGGATAGTCATGTGAAAGAAGAATTGGTTTTCTTTTGCTCATCTTTAGAAGGCAGAAATATGGCTGTGCCGGCACGGCATCAGAACTTTCCCGGAGTATGAGAATGGCCACGTGGCGGCGACAGTTGGTTCTGACCCTGATTCCTCCGGAGTGGCAAGTGGGCCCATCCCACGTGCCCGCGCTGAGGAGAAGCAGAAGACCCCGTGCTGGGAGCAGGAACTCAGCAAATGCTCCTATTGGTTCGACCTGTGGCTCTTCCTGCTCTTCGACCTGGTCCTCTTCGTCATCTTCTACCTGCTGCCCTGAGTGCGGGGATTTCGGTGTGCCAGATGGGACAAGTCTCCAGCCATCCTGGGACTTCTGGGTTCTGGGTCTGCAACAATCAGCCCTGGAGATACTAATGTGATACTGTACTCAGTGGGTAGCTAAGCTGTTGCAAATATCCTTCAGTTTATGCTACAATGACTTTCCTTCCGTATTTAATGACTTTATGGTGGCTTAGTGGAACTGAATGTTTCTGCTCATTAATTATGTCTGCATGAAGGTAATCTTGAATATTTAAGAAAAAATCCCCCAATGCATTGACTTTTTTTGTCATGTGATTACTGATGAACAGATAAAATGTAGTCCTTGAAATCACGGAGTGGTGGATATCTAAGAACGCAGAGGGCAGGCCAGATCATTGCCCATTTGGTTTATGAAATCCCTTACATCTAGTGTGGCAGATCTCAGTCTCAGAGAGTTGTGGAGTTCCTGGGAGGGGACGGGGGGGGGGGGGGGGGGGGTGAGGGAGGGGAACGGGGGGGGGGGGGGGGGGAACCTGTGGCTGCTTTCCTCTCTACCTCCCTGTTCCTTGCCCTGGGGTAGAAGAGACACCTTTTGGCCACAAGAAGGAACTCCATCTTGACGAGCCTCTGGCAGGCACAGGGGAAGAGACCAACCAGCACCCCAGGGGGTAGCAGGAAGTCACTTGGAGAGATTAGTGAGGCTCATTCCAATCTACCATGTTTATGAAGTGCCTACTGAGTACAAGGGGCTGTGCCAGATACAAAGCCAAACCTAAGGAGTATCCTTCTACTCAGTAAATAACAGCTTTACAAGTAAATAGTAGGAAGTAGGGAGTGAATTGAAAATGCACTAGAAAAATGTGTGGAAAGATTTCCCAGGAGGTGTCATGATTTCTTAAAGAACTTTTAAAACAAGATTTCATTTTGAAGTGGGTGGGGAGGATCTGGTGGGAGAGAATTCAGCACTTAAATTTTTTACTAGGTGATGCTAAAAATAAATGTCTTTAAATACATATATTTAAATTTAAATTTGCATTGGAAACTTGGAGGATTGGATTAACAGGAAAAATAAGAGTATATGTTAGGTGTTCAAGTATTAAACAAATAAGAAACTAAAAAAAATTAAAAATCTTAATATCCAAAAAAAAAGAAGGCAGAAATATGATCAAAGGAAGGAGCAGC
Source organism: Monodelphis domestica (assembly GCF_027887165.1). Classification (NCBI taxonomy): domain Eukaryota; kingdom Metazoa; phylum Chordata; class Mammalia; order Didelphimorphia; family Didelphidae; genus Monodelphis; species Monodelphis domestica. The sequence continues at coordinate 625,655,704 of NC_077227.1, forward strand.
AAAGAGGAAAATATATTTCCTAACAATTAGAATTATTCAAAAATGAAGCAGACTGTTTCTAGAAGTAATGGGTTCACTTTCATTCAATGACTTTGGGGAAGGGCACATGACTATGTATCAAATAAATGTTAGAAAGAATTCTTATTCATAATTGAATTGGGCCAGGCAACCTTTTAGATATCTTCCAATTCAGACTATATAATGCTATAATGTTTCTTTTCCTTGATCTCCAAGTTCAAATAAAAATAAAAACACAAAAACTACTTGGGGTTTCAGACTAGTTCAAAGGTACAATAAGTTCCCTTAAAAAATAAAATTAATCCCAACTAATATGCTAAGCTCAAGACCTACAGCCATTTACATGTGTTCATGTAAAATATGGAAGGGATATTATATTTTAGACTCCATTACTTAAACTGATTATTTGATCAGAGTTATATGAGGTTTTTAATATCCTGTAATAACAAAGGTCCCCTTTTTAGCTTCAACCTCCTTATCAGTCTTTCCACTTTCCTGCCTTCTTCCACCAAAATGAAACTATCTCCTCATTCTCTCATACCACCAATTCTTCTGAAAGATTTAGCAAACAGCAATAGTTCCTTTACATGATTTCCTTATACCCTGAAGGTTGACTAAGTTAATTATTTTTTCCAAGAAATGAAGTCAAATGCTATATACTGTATATTTTAATTCATATTTTAAAAACAAACGTACATGAATTTATATGAAGTTTTGATATTTGTACCTGTTATATTTTATAATGCCTGAAATAGTCTGCATAGTAAATTTATTTCCTTTTGCTGTGAAATCATCAGTTGCAAGTAGCAATGTGACACTTCAATGACAATCTTTGTACATGCAGAATGTCCAGCCAAAAGCATGTATCACTTTCAAGTTGACTTGCAGTAGCATAGGGTGCTATATATTTTGCATATCGACAACTTTGAAGGGTAATCCAAAAATGTCCAAAAAAATAAGACTCCCCCCCTAATTATCCATGCCTAAAAAGGATTTCCTTTCATTAAGGGTTTAAAAATAAAGTTTACTTTCTTTAATCTGTAAGGCTAAACTCTTCTCTCAGTTTGGTATGTTGTTCCTTGACTCCCCTGTGCTAGCCCAGGTAAATCAAAGCAATGCCAGAAAAACATGAACATTGGCTGACTTCCCCAGGAAATTCCCTGCATGGAGAGAGGATGGGTAAAAGGACTGATATTCACCCTTAGAATCTGAGAGAAGAATTTTCACCCGCTGGGATTAAGCATGAACATGTGCTGAGCTTCCAATTTGTGTTGGCTGGTATGCGGCAGCTCTATTGGTGTGTCCTAGGGGAAATGAAGGAGGAGGGGATTATAGGTGCTTGAGCTCTCACTACCTGATAAAGGTTTGCAGTGACTGTAGCCTCTCTAGTTGCCTCCCCACTAGCCCATGTGTTTGTACTGAGATCTGTCCCTTGGAATCTGCACCTGATTGGCTGTCAGTTTGTGATGGATGTGGTAGATTGTCAGTGTTATCACAATGACCAGTCCCAAGATCAGCCCCAAAATCAGAGGCAAAGTTTCTTCCAGTTGTTCCCTCTCGTCCACAGGGCACTTGTGTTCTGAAATGAAAAAGACAACAGAATATCAGAAACATACTTCAAATGCCTACCCTGAACTATTTAGAAGAGTTCAGAAACTCAGGTCAAAAAGAGAATCTTAGGTAAAGAAGTGGGAAAGATCTGATAGGTCATCAAGTCCAACTTCTTCATTTTACAGATGAAAAAACGGAAGCCTGAAGCATCAGGGGAATGGTGGGGCAGGCAGAGAGAGAGTTGGCCAAGGTCATGAAGGTCAAATAGTAATTGACAAAGTCAAGATTTGAATCCAAATCTTCTGACCCCCAAGCCAATATTCTGTCCATAGCTTATTCACTGCTTCCTTTGGTGCTAGTGGAGAAATAATGAATTAAATTGGCTATATATCATGTTATAGCTTCAGTCAGAAGTTGTTCATAAAACTAACATATAGTGGTAATTCTCAATGAAAGCATAGTAAAGAGACCCTAAAATTAATAAGTTAGAGTGTTAGCCCTCATAGGATCTTGTGGAACAAAGGCTTAAAGATCATCTGGTCCAAATGATTTTCCCACCAACACCAAAACTTCAATATTACCCTCTCTTGCAACAAAGAACACACTGACACATTGACCATATCTGAAAGCATATTACTTGTTATACCTGTTCTTTACTGTCTCTAACCAATATTTGGAGACTTTTCTACTGTATACCTCGATGGTGACTTTTTGTTTATTTCTCTTTTTTTTAATTGAATCTTTTTTTTAATCACACGGAAAAAAAATTTGACAATTGTTTTCTGACATTTTGCCATTCATATTTTTTCTTACCTCTCCCCCACAAGTAAATAATCTGATATAGTTTATATAGTTTTGCTTTAATGCAACACATTTTTAAAATTTCCATGTTGTGGCTGAAGATGCATATCACATATACAATTTAAAAATCATGAAGGAAATAAAGTGAAAGATATCATGATTTTATTTGCAATCAGATTCCAAAATTTCCTCTTTAACAGTGGATAGCATTTTTTATCATGAATTTCTTGGGGTTATCTTGGAACTTAATTTTGCTGATAATAGTTTAGTCCTTCATAGCTGATCATCATATAATATTTGTTACTGTATATATACTGTTCAGATTTTGCTCACTTCACTTTGTATCATTTTATATGTCTTTCTAAGTTTTTAAAAACTTACCCTGTTCATCATTTCTTATGGCACAATAGTTTTCCATTACAACCGTATACCCTAGCTAACTTACCCATTTCCCAAATGATGGATACTTTCTCGGTTTACAAGTCTTTGCTACCACAAAAAGCTGCTATAAACATTTTTGTACCAGTAGGTTCTTTCCCCTATCTCTGATCTCTATCTTATTTTTTTTATTTATCTTTCTCTTTCTTTTTTTTCAGCCTTCACCTATTCACAAATGTTTTTGCTTCTGTTTACGTTCCTCTCAGAGATTCCTCTCCCTTTTGTCTGACTTCCTTCCCTTTTTTCCCCTCTTCCCTTATTACTTCTTTATTAAGTAAGAGATTCCTACACCAAATATAGTGTGTTGTTCCCACTTTGTGCCAATTCTGATGAGAGCAATGTTCAAGCATTGCCCACCACTGCCTCATCTTCTTTTATATTACATTGATTTTTTTATGTCTCTTCATGTGATATAACATACCCCCAACTCTTTTTCCTTTTATCTTCCCAGTGTATTATTCTTTTTTATCCCTTATGTTTAAAAATCCCATTATATTCAACTTACTCCCTACACTCTGTCTATATATGTTCCTATTCATTGCCCTAATAGTGATAAAGCTCTAAAATATCTTCAGCACCTTAAGCATCCTAAGTACTTTAGGTACCCGAAGTACTTCAAGTATCAGATACCTTAAGAAACTTAGTTATTACCTTTTTACTGGTAATGTAATTAGATTAACAATTTTGTTTCCCTTGACTGCCTTAAATTATCTTATGTATCTTAAATATCTTTTATATTATAAATATCTAAAGCACTCTAATTATTACTTTCCCTTGCAAGGAATTTAATCAATTTAACCACATTGTTCCCCTTGAATGCTTCAAGTATATTAAGTACTTTAGGTATCTCTTATGCTATGCAAATTTTAAATAACCTAGTTACCACTTTTCCAGGCAGGGATATGATGATTTAACCCCACTAATTCCCTTGATTTTTTTCTGTTTACCATTGTATGCTTCTTTTGAGTCTCAAACTTGATCATAGAATTATTTAGCTCTGACTATTTCATCAGGAATTCCTAGAATTCCTATATTTCATTAAATATTCATTTCTTCCCCTGAAGTATTATGCTCATTTTCTCTGGGTAGGTGATTGTTGGTTGTAGGTATGGATGCTTTACCTTGTGAAATATATTCTATGCCTTCTGATCCTTTAATATAGAAACTGCTAGATCTTGTGCAATCCTGATTAGAGTTCCACAATATTTGAATTGTTTTATTTTTCTGGATACTTGAAATATTTTCTACTTCACTTGGGATTTCTGGAATTTTGCTATAATAGTTCTGAGATTTTTAAATTTGTGATTTCTTTAATGAGACTATAATTAAATTCTTTCAATTTCTTTTTCCCCTTTTATTCAAGAACATCCGAGCAGTTTTTAATGATAATTTCTTTCAAAATTGTGTCCAGGTTTTTTTTTTATCATGGCTTTCAAGCAATCCAATGATTCTATGATTATCTCTTATGAATCTATTTTCTAGGTCAATTATTTTTCCAGGGAGAGATTTCAAATTTTCTTCTATTTTTTTTCATTCTTTTACATTTGCTTTATTGTTTCTTACTGTCTCATGAAGCTGTTAGCTTCCATTTGTCCAAATCTAATTTTGTTAAACCCTTACCTTTTATCTTAGAATCAATACTATATATTGGTTCCAAGGCAGAAGAGTGATATGGGCTAGGCAATTGAGGTTAAGTGACTTGCCTAGGGTCACACAGCTAGGAAGTATCTGAGGCCAGATTTAAACCTAAGACCTTTCCTCATTAGGCCTGGTCAATTCTGATTTTAAAGAAGTCATTTTTTCTTTGATGCTTTCTACTTTCTTTCTTAAGGAGTTATTTTCTGTTTGAGGTATTGCATTTTCCTTTTTAGGAAACTGTTTCCTTCAGTAAGTTTTCATTCTAAGTTATTGATTTTTTTGACATTTTCTTTTCTAATATTTCTTTTAAGTTTCTTATTATTTGTTTTTCTATCTTTTTGAGAGCTCTTACAAAGGTTAATTTTGGGCATGATATCTTTTCACATTTCCATTTGTGGCTTTATACATTTTCATTTTTTGTATTGCTGTCCTCTTCTAAGCTTACATTTTCATCATCTCTCTTGTTGTGCTATTTTTCTTGCAATGGGCTTTTTCTCTGTCTTTTGCTCATTTGGGGTTGTTTTCTTCTCTTGATTTAGTCTATATGCTGAAATTTAGCTCCTTTCCTTGGGTAGAAGGAGTAGTCTCTCATGCTTGTGTTGTGCCTGGGGTTGGCTCAGCTCTCTCAGTCTCAGATTGAGCACTTTGCAGAAGCAGCCTGGTTGGCCTACTTTGTGAGCATTTTCACTTCAGCTAGTTCATGTTAGGTTCCCTCTAGTTTCACTGAGGCTGGACTTTGGGGGCTGAGTTCTTCACACTTCACCTGGCCTCTGTTCAGGCAGGATTATGCAGGGCCACCTTCCTCCCTCTGCTGCTTGTTCTGTACTATGTTGGTTTCCACTCTTAACCTTCTGAGGCTGAACTGAACTGACTCTTCTCTTTCTCCTGATTCTTGCACTATATTGGATCTGAGTTCCATTGAGATTTGTTCAGTGCTACCTCCCCAAACCCCAGTGAAATGAGTCCTCCTTGCTAGCTCTCAACAATTTTGGGTTGGTGCATTGCTTTACCTCTTCTTCTGTTGGTTCTGCCACTGCAGTATTCATTTTAAGGTGTTTTTGTTCTTCTGTGGTCATTTAGAGGCTTTGAGTATTTCTTACTTCATCCTCTTGGCCTCATCTGCTGCTGCCACTGCCTGTGGTGCTACTCAGCTGTCATTGATAGTGCTTTTTAAAAAAATGGATTATTTCCCTAATGAGAAACTATTACCAGAAATATCTACCTGAAACCAAAAGTGCAATATTCTGTCAACCATCACAATGTTTCCATATACAGATAGTATCATAGCCTTAGAGTTGCAAATGACTTTGGAGGCCATAATGTTCAACCCCATCATTTTACAGAAGAGGAAATTATATGATTTATCCAATGTCACACAGGTTACAAGTAGCAAGGCTCGGATTCAGCTCTAGGTCCTTTGACTCCAAATCTAGTTTTCTTTTTAATACTTTAATACTTTCTTTTTGATACTTTAATAATTGACTCCTTGCTTGGCAACATTATTACAAAACACTTGAATGACTACATGATTTTTTATAGCATTTCAGCATCATAAAGATTAATCACTGTCATTTATATACTTGATTCAGTTTAGATTGTCCCAAAATAGAAATGATTCCAATTGTCCTGAGCTTTCTTTCGCTTTCTCAATAGTTTTGAGTTCTCAGTTAATATTTTTATTCACAGAATAATGGATAGAGGGGAACTCAGGAAAAACTCATTTATGAAATAGTTTATTCAGGGTAACTAGATTAGGGTTTCAATGGCCTCCAAATATTCCTTCTTTTAGGTTGCCTTTGAGAATTTCCATTGAGCCCTTAATCTTTTCACTATAACTGGCAACTATTGGACCATAATTATTGCATGGAAACAACTAGTGGCCTGTTTTAAAGAACGAGTTAAATTTAAGACCCAAACTTCTGAACAGCTATTAGGAAGCAGTGATGTTTGAGAACTGCCCATAGAGTATCAATTTTTCAAATCAACTCAACAATTACTTATTAGCATTCACTGTAGATCCAGATCCCTGCCCTGAAAACCTCTGTCCTGAGGAGAAGAATTTAGGAGATAATCCAAGCTCAAAAGACTTAAGAGGACTTAGATTTGTCTCTAGGCTTTTTGCTGGAACACATACCTCTATCAGGAGAAATTGATTAGTCAGTTGAAGCCAATAGAGATTTGGGATCTGAACTTAAACCTAGATCATCTCCCAACTCCAAATTCATCCAATGAGTGGAGAAAGAATGCTGAATTTTGAGTCAAGTCTTAAACATTGAGATTTTAAACTCAACTCTGTCTTTGGCTACCCCTGGGTCATAGAGAAAGTCCTTGAACCTCTCTGGGCCTCCACTGACTAATCTCTAAAACAAATGAATAGAAAATATTTATTGTATAATCTTCAATGGTAGCAAAAAAGGAGAAGTACAAGTTGGTGTCTACTGACCAGGGAATGACTAAACAAATTGTGGCATTTGAAAATAATGGGATATTATGCTAGAAGAATGATGTGATGAATTTGAAGAATGCAGAGAATCATGTGAAGACTTATGCAGATGAACTGATATAGAACAAACTAAGCAAATTGACAAAAACAATAGACACAATATTTATAGTGTAAACAGAAAAAACAAACCAGAAAGCTGAGGAATGTACCTTCTCTATTGCCAAAAATAATTGAATCAAATCTATAATCACTTATTAATTCATTTCAAAATATTTATTAATATTTTTCAGGAACTGTGCTAAGTACTGGGGATACAAAAAGAGTACTTTGTACCAGACACTGTATTAAGTGCTGGGAATACCAAAAAAAAAGAGCAAATATGTCAGGCACCATGCTTAGTACTGGAAATAAAAGAGTACCTTTTATGTGCAAAGCACTATATTAAGTGGTAGCTAGGGTTATCAAATATCAATATGCTGCTTAGATGTTGTAGGTGTGTTATTTGTTTTTCCTGAATTGCTTTTTCTCCTTTTCTTTTTTAATCTTTGCAAAAAGATAACCTCCCCATATAGAGTGGTTAGAAGAGATTGAATCAAAAATGAATGGGATATAAAATTTAAAAAGCATCAATAAAACAAAACAAAATAAAAAAAGAAGGAAGTTAGTTTAGATGACCTTTAAGACCTTCTCTACTACTAAGAGCATGATTCTATGATCTTTTAATCAAGCTGGATTGGCTCAGCTAGCTTAGATTGAGCAGAGAAACTGGGACACCCAAATTATAAGTTTATAGAAAGGCTAGTCATTGATCTAATAACAGCTGAGGTGGACCCCTCCTTGTTCTTGTTGGTTCAAGTTTCAGAAAACTTTGAAGGATAAATTCTTTTATCACAGTTTTGTGGCCACCATAAAAAATAGAATTGTTCAAGTCCACAAGCATTTATTATGTACTTACTATGTGCTATTTTCCATCAGAAGCTCTACTTGTCTTCAAGATTCTCTGTCATTAAGTACCTATTATCAGCTACTGTGCTTGGCTTCAAAACCCACCCAGGATAAACTGATCACCTGAAATCTCATCATCATGCTGTTTTAGATTCTTAACACCTAGAATCCTTTATCCTCCTTTTCCCCACTGACTGAAGTGCTAGAGAATAAAGCACTAATGTTCTCCCAAAGTTTCCCTTTATAGAGAGTAGGAACAAGAATTTTTCAGGTGACTAATTTACCATCAACTACTCTGATTTGTTTCCATTCCTTGGAAAATCATTCCCTATACTTCCTGGTGCACTCCATCTCTTCCAGCTTTTCATCTTCCTTTTGTGTGTTGTCATCTTCCATTAGGTCATAATGCAAGCTCCTTGAAAGTAGGATTGTCTTTTTCTAATTTATATTCTATAGTACAGTGCCTAGATCATAGTAGGCACTCAATAAATATTTATTGAATTGAATAAAAAATTCCCAGTCCAATTCTATCTTTGATTCTTCGATCCTTAATTCTTGCTCTGATTCCTGATATTCTGATTATTACTCTAGCCTGACCATGACATTGTTTCATTCTAAACTGTAGCACATAGGACCTGAGACAGTACATATATTTAGTTCTCTCTCTCAGATCACTGAACATGAAAAATCTTCCTGGAAAGAGAAAGATAACATTAAAAACAAACCCTAGAGAGTAATTTCAGCAATAAGAGATTTAGAGCTGGAAGGAACCTTAGATCATATGGTCCAACCCCTTTGTTTTTTTACAGATATGGAAACTAAGGCCCAAAAGGGTGGAGTCATTTGCTCAAATTAATCAAATATGGCATCAACTATAAGATCTATAGAAATTAGAAAATAGAAAGGCTTCAGTATGGGATAATAATGATGATGATGATGATGATGATGTTGATGATATAGTTAATAGGTATATAATGTGTTAACATTTGCAAAGCATTTAAAAAATATTAACTCATTTTTGTTGTGGTAGATAGATACTAGAGAAGTCAGGGAAGATCTTCCTGCAGGAGGTGAGACTTAAACTGGTCATTGAAAAATTTGGAGGTTTGTCTACCTTAAACAATTTATATGCATCACATTTCCTGGTACCTCAGTCATGTTCCTTTTCCTTAGAAAGCTTAGAATTGCATTGTACACTTGTATTTTGGGGGATAATTTTTATCTCTAAACAAATTTGGGAAAATAAGCATCTTTTTTCTATATAAACCTTAAGGAAAGTTTTTTTAAAACCCTTCATTGTCTTAGAACAGTAGAGTAGATGCTACTACCCAAATAAGATAGAATATAGGACTATTAAATGATCTCAAAGAAGTGATGCTACATGTTGAAGTAAGAACGTAGAAGAAATATCCTTCTCTATCATATTGCATTTTTCAGGTCTGTAAAACTTCAGACACTGATACAAAAATTCTGATGTGATAAATAGAAAATGGTATATACTGAGATGACATTTAATTTACTTTCTCTTTTTTTAAAAATATGGCAAATGATTCAAAAGGTATAAAATGTATTTCAGTAATATGCCATTATAGCCAAATGATGGTCTAGCATCTCTTTTTAAAATCTCCTTTTCATTTCTTCTCAGTCAACTGTGGATATAAAGAGAGTGAGGGAGTTAATGGAAAGAAATTGGCAACAGTGAGGGTGAGACATTAAAAAATAGATGCTGGATTCAAGTCATTTATGAATCACAGTTATTTTTGTTGGCTGCCAAATCATTTCATGAATATAATGCTTTATAAGAATCCTGGTGGGTTGGGGGGCACAGTGACAGGGCCAGCTAAATTACCTCTCTCACAGTTTGTTACAGAAGGCTTGAATTGCAGTTCCTGAGGACCTTATTATATTATATATAAGGAAATATTATATGGAATTTTTTGTAACTGCTGGTACCAATCTCTCGTGAACATAAATGAACATTGCTTACTAGAAAATATATGTATAGATCAACGCATTTGTTGTTTCAATTATGTCCAAGTCTTCATGACATTTAGTTGGGGTTTTCTTGGCAAAGACACTGGAATAGTTTGCCATTTCCTTCTTGAGATCATTTTACAGATGAGGAAACTGAGGCAAAGAGGGTTAAGTGACTTGTCCAGGGTAACACAGCTAGTAAGTGTTTAAGCCCAGATTTGAAATCAGATCTTCTTGATTCCAAGTCCAATGCTCCACAATACATGCAAAAATTTAATAGCTGTGACTACTTTCCCTTAATATTAGGTTCCTTGAGTGACTGATACATTATTCCCCTTTACAGAAATATCTTCTCTAGAATCTAGGCTAATCTTCATATATAGAATCCTAAGGAAAAGTTAGTTACAAACCCTTGATCAAAAGCCCTTTGCCCTCTCACCTGAGATTTCACCCCAAAGCACACTTGTATTTTTTTCTGTAATTTTTGCCTTACTAATTTAAACCAAACTAAGGGATATTCCCTGTCATTAAAACTACAGTGTCACCTTGGGCCCAAATGCATCTCTATGTAGCCCCAGAGCACTTGAAATCACAGGAAATAGATGTTCCGATGTTAACAAGACACTGGGATGGGAAAGCAGGCATTCTAGTGTGTTTGGATTACAATCCCATTTAATCTACTATGACACTTAGAAATCCCCAAACAAAATCACGGGAAGGATGTAACATCACATTTTGTTTCCCACCAATTATTGCCCTAAAATTCCCTGTAAGTGAGGAAAATTGATGAAACATTATTGATAAGTGTCACAAATGATATCTTTTCTTTATAAGAAGGAAAGCTAAGAAGCCATTCTTGTTTTTACCACCTCTGGCACCAGCCATCCTGTGGCCTCAGCTGTCAGAAATCAACATTCTTTTTTTTTTTTAAACCCTTACCTTCTGTCTTGGAGTCAATACTGTGTATTGGTTCCAAGGCAGAGGAGTAGTAAGGGATAGGCAATGGAGGTCAAGTGATTTGCCCAGGGTCACACAGCTGGGAAGTGTCTGAGGTCAGATTTGAACCTAGGACCTCTCGTCTTTAGGTCTGGCTCTCAATCCACTGAGCTACCCAGCTGCCCCCAGAAATTAATATAATTCAATATATCTTATTTGGATATATAAGTTTTATGTTTGGTCCTTTTTACTTTCCTAGTGTATATAAAGATTTACCATAAAATTATTAATTTAGAGAAGCTCATGCTACTAAATATAAGAAATAAAAAGGGTAAGAGAACTTGGACAAACCTCCTTTTCATTTTAGCAAGAGTACTAATGAACCTAGCAAACAGTACTTATGAGTCCAGGTATAAAATTGCAACTCAAACACAAGTCGTCATTGGCATATATTCCTTCACTTTTAGTGTACTAAACACCCCATTTCTATAGAAGAATTTATTATATTACAGAAAACAATGTGGTCACTCTAGGAGGAGAGAATACCTATTTATGACATTATATAGTAAGCACCCTATTTCACAAGCAAAAGGACTATCTACTTTTGCTTGTTGAGGATATAATTCTTTTCATTTTCATTTTTAAGAATTAAAAAACTAATTTTCTCTACTATCACTTCACCCACATACACACAATCCAAAAATTTAAAAATAACTCTTCTGAGTGAATCTTAAAAAATTAAGGTTGTAGAGTGAATAGAGCTCTAGTCTTAGAGGCAGGGAAATGAGTTCAAATCAAGTCTCAGATTCTTACAGTCTGTATGACCCTGAACAAAGAGCTGTCCCATCTGTCTGCTTCAGTTTGATCATGTATTCAATGGGGACTACTAACAGCAACTTTCCAAGGTTACTGTGAAGATGAAATGAGAGAATATTTTAAAGCATTTTAAAAAACCTTAAGGCACAATATAAATGCTAACTATTATTATTACATAATGGTCTGCAGTCTCCCCAATGTAAAAAGTTATTCTATTTAATAGGATGTGCATTAACAGTCCCAGAACAGAAAAGATTCTTTGGACTGTAATGTATTCCCTTTTGACAAGAGAATAATTATATGAGTATTCAATTGACACAAGGATATAAATTTTATTTTTGTAATAATAAAGTTGAGTAAGAAAAATTAAGATAGGAAAAGGCCAAAGTCCTATAGAATACTCAGAATGTTACTAACCTACACATGATAAGTTATTTCTTTAAAAAAAATAGTCAAAAGCAATGGGTTCAAATCAAGAAAACATCTAATGCCCAGTGGACTTACGCGTCGGCTATGGGGGGTGGGGGGGAGGAAAAGAAAATGATCTATGTCTTTAACGAATAATGCTTGGAAATGATCAAATAAAATATATTTAAAAAAAAAAAGAAAAACAAAAAAAATAGTCAAAAACCAAGCAAGAGCTAGAAAAAAATCACAAAATGTAAAATCAATAATTTTGATTACATCAAATTAAAAAGGTTTTGTATAAACAAAACTAATGCATCCAAAATTAAAAGGGAAGCAACAAATTTGGAAACAATTTTCATGACAAAAATATCTAACGAAGGTCTAATTACTCAAATTTATAAAGAGCTAAAGCAGTTGTACAAAATATCAAGCCATTCTCTAATTGAAAAATGGGCAAAGGACATGAATAGGCAATTTTCGGTTAAGGAAATCAAAACTATTAATAAGCACATGAAAAAATGCTCTAAATCTCTTATGATCAGAGAAATGCAAAACAAAACAACTCTGAGGTATCACCTCACACATAGCAGATTGGCTAACATGACAGCAAAGGAAAGTAATGAATGTTGGATGGGATGTGGCAAAGTTGGGACATTAATGCATTGCTGGTGGAGCTGTGAATTAATCCAACCATTCTGGAGGGCAATTTGGAACTATGCCCAAAGGGCGATAAAAGACTGTCTGCCCTTTGATCCAGCCATAGCACTGCTGAGTCTGTACCCCAAAGAGATAATAAGGAAAAAGACATGTACAAAAATATTCATAGCTGCGCTTTGTGGTGGCAAAAAAATTGGAAAATGAGGGGATGCCCTTCAATTAGGGAAGGCTGAATAAATTGTGGTATATGTTGGTGATGGAATACTATTTTGCTCAAAGGAATAATAAAGTGGAGGAATTCCATGGGGACTGGAACAACCTCCAGGAATTGATGCAGAAAGAGAGGAGCAGAACCAGGAAAACATTTTACACAGAAACTGATACACTGTGGTACAATTGAATGTAATGGATTTCTCCATTAGTGGCAGTGCAATGACCCTGAACAAATTGGAGGAACCTATAAGAAAAACCACTATCTATATCCAGAGGAAACACTGTGGGAGTAAAAACACCAAAGAAAAAACAACTGCTTGAATACATGGGTTGAAGGCATATTGTTGAGGATGTAGACTCTAAATGAACATCCTAGTGTAAACAACATGGAAATGGGTTCTGATCAAGGACATATGTAATATCCAATGAAATGGAGTGTTGGCTGTGGGAAGTGTGGGTGGAGGGGAAGGAGGGAAATAATGTGATTATTGTAACCAAGGAATAATGTTCTAAATTGACTAAATAAACTTATTCATACGGGGGGAAATAGTCAAAAGGCATTGGATATATCAGGTACTAAACAAGAACACAAAAATGTAATTGATGATATTATAATAGATAGGAAATGACTAGTTACCAAATTAGGAATCACTTTCAATTTAGCTATGTAGTATCAAACCATTAAGTCATTAACAAAAAAGTCAAAATAAACATCAAAATGAAAAAAGTAACAATAGGAAAACATGAGCAAATAAAATCATTCCAATCTACCATTTTCAAATAAAACATTGACACTAAAACAATTGAAAATAAAAATGGGAAAATGTATCAAAAATTTTTCACATCATCCTTGACTATAATGTCTATAATGTAAATTAATTACCATGATGAGACCAAAAGTTTACAGAAACTGGCTCAGTCGATAGACACTTGATATTTGCACTAAGAAAAAAAAATTGATAGCCAAGGAAATTACTATTTTTATGATAGAAATTCATTTGTAAAACATTACAGAGGATAATAATGGAAGATAGAGCAGGATCACCTCAGAGAATCATAGAGGAGGAAATGAGCTAACAGAAAACTTGTCTACAGAGCCAACCAAGAGATCATTTGAAGAGATGAAGCTAGACCAGCAACAAGACAACAAGCAATTCATAAATTTATAATAAACTATACTTATCATTGATGACAATGGAGTCACTAATTTGGGTTTCAATTCAACAAATATTTAAGGAATTCCTCATCTACTTGCCAGGCACTAGAGATACAACAACAAATCTCAAGGGTTTCTATTCTCAAGGAACTTATACTTCAAAGGCAGATGTGATATATAAGGAAGTGGGATTGTAAGTATGAGTGGAAAGGAGAAGCTGGACCAGAACAAGTATACCCAGAAGAAATCCCTGATGGGGACACAACAAATTTGAAAGCATTGAGAGACAAGTTTTCAAGATAATTGAAGGGCGACAGGCTGGGGAGAGAAATTCCTGGGGAGAGAAAAAAAGATCAGATAGTGTGATATAGTGGAAAGTTCTCTGGTTCTGAAATCCAAGGATCTGGGTTTAAAATGCCACTCCCTGTATAACTTTGGGCAAGGCACCTAACCTCTGTAAGCCTCTATTTCCATAAAACAAGAGGTTTGGGTTTGATAACTTTTGAGATTCTCTCAAAATTTCAATATATGGACCCTCAAAAAGCAATCAAAGAGGTAATGACTAATGACCTATATTCTTACTTCTTCATTTGTGTATTCTTTCAAGAGAATAATCTATACCTGTATTGAGGGAGTTCTCACTGGAAATATTAAAAAGGAGTCAGAAGTTTTACTAAAATCACATCTTTACAATGATATGATCAACTAAAAATTTTGGCAAATACAATATCCTTTTGTATTATGGGATGGTGTTTAAACAATAACAATAAGAAGGCACATTGGACTTGGTAGAAGGAAACATGATTTTAAAGGTTATCTTCCACAAGGACTGTCCTATCCATTTGTTAATAAAACACATGATTCTTTGAAAGATACAACCATAAAGATGAGAGAGAGAGAGAGAGAGAGAGAGAGAGAGAGAGAGAGAGAGAGAGAGAGAGAGAGAGAGAGAGAACATGTTTGTCACAGTAACAGAGGTTGTTGGATATAAATGAAAATACAACAAAGATTCCTTTAATATTATACCCTCCACATTGTATATGACAATGGGCTTATTACATTAACCCCAAGATACTGCAGGGTCTTCTCAATGAGATCCATACCTCAAAAAAAGAGTTGGACTAACAATTCACATCAGAAATTTTCCCCAGATGAAAACAGCTTGTTTTTAACTCAATTGTCTACCAATGCAATATATTTTGACCAGACATTGCAGAGAGACAATAATCTTGACCAAAGAATTCAATAAGAAGGAAAAGGCAAACTAGATTTATTTAGTATTTTCAATAATGGCAAGATGCTCCTTGACACAAAAAAAAAACCACCTTTTTTAACACTACAATTTTATCAGTGATGTTTTATGACCATGAATCCTGGTACATCACAATTTCCCATGAATCAAAGTTGCAAGTGATTCAAAGGGCAATGAAGGGGCAATATAATGGGAATAAAGAGCTTGAAGCAAAGTATCAATGATGCTGTATACATAAAAGAAGTTATCAAATAAATGTATGCTTAGGAAAAGTTGGTGGCCTCGTTGGACATGAAAAATAAGGGATATTTATCCCTGTTACCCAGAGAATGTTTAAACAAAACAAACAAACAAAACACCCTAAAAAGGAAGACCTCTAGTTTTTGGATAGGTATCTAGTATTGGATAGGATGGATAATCTGGTGAGTTTATAGAAGGATATGGAAAGGGTTCTGTAGGATAAGAAGATGTGGGTGGGCTTTAATCTATGCTTTTGGAGAGAGAACATTGAAAGGACTGTAGATCTACTTAGGTATTTAAATGAGTAATTTTGACACTGCTAACTCAACTGTGCCTTGTTACTGTTTAGTTGTTTTAGTAATGGCCATTTTTCAGAACTCCATTTGGGGTTTTCTTGGCAAAGATATTGGAGTGGTTTGTCATTTTTTCCTTCCAGCTTATTTTACAGATGAGGAAACTGGGGTAAATAGGGTTAAGAGACTTGCCAAGGTTCACAAAGGTTCACAAGGTTCACTAGTACGTGTTTGAGACCAGATTTGAACTTGGGAACATGTCTTCCTAACTCCTAATCTGGCACTCTATCCACTGCATCACCTTGCTTCCATGCTTAGGTTATGGCAATTCAGGGAAACAGTTCTAGACCTGTGCTTTGGAGAAGCATTTAGTGCTGCAATGGTTAAGTAGGGACAACTGAAGATAATGTGAGAGAAGGACCTGACTATGTAAGCTATTATATAAAGTAATAATAGTTTCTGGATCATAAATATATTCATATATGTATATATAATCACTCCAAACCAAAAGAACAACACAAAATAGTTACTATTCTTTTTCTTCACTGTATCGGTGTTGTTACTGTTGTTGCTATTATTGAATTGTTTCAGTCCCATCTGATTTTATAAACCCATTTGGTGTTTTCTTGACAAAAACACTGGAGTGGTTTTCCATTTCCTTCTCCAGCAAATTTTACAGGAACTGAGGCAAACAGGGTTAAGTAACTTGCCCAAAATCACCAAGTATTGGGGGCCAGATTTGAACTTCTAAAAATGAATCTCCCTGACTCTGGGTCTGGCAGTCTGTGCCACTCAACTGTACAGAGTTTGTCAATAGACACACCCTTCTCAGGTTGTAGATTTTGCACTACAGTGAGTTATCTGTGTACTTGTTTCCTCTCCTTTAGTAAGCCCTTTAATGGGAGACATAGTGTCTTGTTTATTTTGGTGCCTGCCCTACTTGCAGTGCCAACTAAGAAAAATATATTCTTAAACTTATTTGTGCTCAATATTTTTTGTTGGATGAAGAAGTGATAAATTACTTTTCCTAACATATAATAAGTTCTTAACAAATGTTTATTGATTGATCAATGACTACTTATTGTGGATGATGAAGAAAAAGATTCTTGTTCAGGCATCAAATGAATTAAATAACTTCAATTTTCTACAAATCTGGTGCGTCTGTGATTTAGTTATTCAATTCCCTCTTTTGATATTCTTTTTAAATATGATAAACAATAATAGTAATCACCAAGTTTATATATCATCTATCTCCAGGTCACTTACAGATAATGAAACTGAGGCAAATAGAGTTAAGTGACTTGACTCAGATACCTACTAAGTATCTGAGACCATATCTGAATTCAAGGAGACTTGCTGACTGTAGGCTCAGCACTCTATCTACTTTGCCAACCAGATGTCTATTAATACCTATAAATGGTATTAAAGCAAAAGAACAAAAAACAAATAAAAAATGTTAAGTAGTATTTAAAAAAACAAGGCAAAAGTTTAAATCATGAAGAAGGAGAAGTATGAAGAATAGGGAGAAACTGTACAGGTGCTTGCATCAAATGTGCATTGGTTGTATTATTTTTCCATAGTCAGAATGATTATAATCTATATTCCAATAGTAGGACGATCTCCCTCTAGGAGGATAAGGAAGGCTTAAAAAATGCCTCTTTACCATAAGTTTGTTATAAGAAAACATAATAAAAGCTCCAGTAGAATAAAAAGGGATCTGATGTGGAAGAAGGGAGATGACCCTTCTCACAATGATGGAGAAAGAAGAGTATTGCACAGAAGAGAAGGAAAGGAAAAATAAATTTAAGCCTCTTCCAAAAGATGAGAGAACTGGATGATTAGATGATGAAGCAGCATGCCATCTGAAAATGATAACAGTAGAACTATTAGGTTCATTCAGAGAAAGAGTAGTAATATAGTTGTTGATTCCTGGAATCAGACCCATATTTGTTGACCTGATAGAAACAACAAAGAAGATTGATATTTTCTAAGATATAGCAGAGATCCTTTGATGATTTATCAAACAGATGCTTGCTCATTTCTGATGATCTACTGAAAAGATGAATAAATCAAAAAAGCATTTCCAATGATTGTGAATTCTTGGGCCAGGATTTGGAAACCATGAGGGCATAGATTGTATTTTCCTGATTGTAGCCCATTGAAGGCAAAGGATGAATAAAATAAGGATTAATATGGAAAGTAAACAGGTGACTTAGAAGGTGATGTCTGAGAATAATAGTTGTACTGCTGGGTTTATTACTTAAAGTACATTGATAACAAATTCCAAGCAAGATATGGAGTACCTTAAACAAAGGCTGATATGAATCTATTTGCAGGATGTCTTGCAAATCTCATTGAAAGATCTTTAAATTAAAAAGAAAGGAGGAGGGAGAATAATGCTTATATATATCCTCCAATTTTCATATCACAGAGAATAGTTACAAATAAGAAAGAGAATAATCGCCACAATACTCAGAAATTCATCTGAGACAAAATCCAAGACAAGAGCTAGTACTTAAAAGCATCAAATATCTACACACATATGTTCACAATTTAGGCAACAAAGAATATCTGAAGTTCTTAATGCAAGGAGGCAAGTTTTGGGTAAAAATTTAGAGATTTGTTGGGGTGAAACTAATGACTGAATTATAGTTCTAGATATTGTTGCTTTTGTTTTTATTTAGTTGTGCTGACTTTTCAAGACCCTGTGGAACAGAGTACCCCAGTATTGGCCTTGGGCTTTTCTTGGCAAAGATACTAGAGTGATTTGCCATTTCCTTCTTCAGTGGATTAAGACAAACAGACATTAAGTGACTTGCCCAGCTTCTTACCAGAAGCAGATGCCCAAGGGTAGATCTGAACTCAGATCTTCCTGACTCCAGGTCCAGTACTCTATTCATTGAGCCACCAGCTACCTTTAGAATTATTTTAAAAGGAATTGGAGATGTAAAAGTGAGGAGAGAGTTGATATAGCACGGCATATTAAGAAGGTATACTCATGAGGAAATCCAAAGGAGAGAAGCAAGAAGGAAAGTGGAGAGTATTTGAGTGAGGGTCAGTAGAAAGGAAAATCAGAAATGATTTTTATTATTGGAATAATAATTCCAATTGTTTACTAGGACAGAAAAAAGAAAACAGATGAGGAATTCATGAAGCAAATCCTAAGCCTAATGCAGAGGTATGGCATGGAAACCATGGGGAACTTCAATTATCCAGATATCTGCTGGAGCTCTATTTCTGCAATAAGCAGAGCATTTAATAATTTCATGTCTTGCCTTTGTGCTAATTTCATCCTTCAAAAGACAGAGAAACTTCCAAGAGGGAATTCTATTCTTTATCTGTCTCACTAAGAAAGTCAGTTGCTGAGGCAGTGATCATTGTAACTCTGAAAAGAAATGATCACTTCTTCCTACAGTTTGCGATCACGGAGAAAAATATCCTAGAATATTCCAACAAATAATCCAGCCTTTGGGTGGTTCAGAGGAAATGATCCCTTATACCAAAATCATACAATAGAAGTAATTTGAGGAGGGATGGGAAATGACCACAAGTGAAATTCTGAACATTCAAAGGGATGCTGTTCCAATGAGGAAAGAAAGCATCCTATTTGGATGCACAGGAAGCTCTCCCACCAGCATAGATTTCTTAAAGAAATGTTCAGAAGAAGACTATAAGGCTAGACAACTGAGGGAGAATATAAAAAACATTTTTTGGACCTAAAAAAACAAAGTCAGGAGATCTAAAGTTCAGAGTGAACTAAGTTTGGTACAAATAGGTAAAAGCAACAAAATGGTAGTGGAATGGCAGAAAAAAAGAGATGGAATCTTTGCTTGGTTTGGGTGAGATAACTGACAATATCAACAAAAAAGACTGATATTAAAATTTGCTTCTATTTACCAAAGAAAATGGCATTTATACCAGAAATGTCAAAACCAAAATGACTAATATGGTATTGATGTACATCTAAAGAAACAGTAAGGAAAGAGATATAGTAAAACAGTACCTAATTGACTTTGATAAATTTAAGTCAACTGGCTCAGATGAACTACATAATAATATGCGAACAAACCTGACAGTTGTATTTGCCCAGCCAATGATATTTGAAAGAATAAGGGTTTGGGGGTGGGGGTGAGGAAAGGATAAGGGATAAGCCTGAAGAAAGACAAATGTCATAATTTTCAAAAAATAAAGATAGCAAAATTTACAAACTACGTGCCAGTGTGTTTAACTTTAATTTCTGTGAAAATTCTACAATGTTGCCCTGAATAAGTGGTTGACAAACATTGAGAAAGGGATGTCATGATTACAGAAAGCCAACATGGCCTCAAATGCAGATCAGGTTGGTTTAACTTCATTTCCTTTTCTGACCAAATTACTGAACTGATATTTCTTAATAAAGTTGTAAAATCAAAAATAAGAGGTATAAGTTACAGATTGAAATTTATTCATGTCAGGAAAGGAACTGTACAAATATATAATGGGCTGCCTTGGGAGGCAGTAGATTTCTTCTCCTTGGAAAGTATTCAGGCAGAGGCTAGAAGAACACTTTTGGGGTAAGTAATAATAGTGATTCCTTTGAAATATTGGTTGAACTAAATGATTGCTATGTTTCCTTCCAGTTCTCAAATGTTGGGATTCTATGAGTCTTATTAAAGTGGTCAAGTACTCGACATCACACAGCTATAAATAATATAATTTGGATTCAGATCTAGATTCTCTTACTCCAGAAACAAAGCTCTTTTGCCTATACCATATTATCTCTTCTAATTTTGGGATTGATTCAAAATTTGAGACATAGAATTAGCAAAAAATAGCCAAGTTTTTGCACTCTTAAACTCATTGAGTTACTTGGTACCTACCTTCTCTATGGGCTTAACTGTTTCATAAGACAATAGATTTTGAATAGGAAGAATAAGCTCTTTTGACCTTTTGGCTTTATCTGACCATTTACTTTCCTATCAGAAAAGCAGCTTTGAGTTTTATCCTCATTTATTTATTTGTTTTGGCTGAGTGAATAACTGCTTCTGCAGGTAAATACTATTCAAAACTATAAAGCATCATGGCATTAGGCACCATTGCTGGTGTTTCTCCCTGGCACAGCAAACTGTGGAGATTTTGAAGGGCTCCAGCATGAGTGGAGGGAGAGGTTGATGATGTAAAAGAGAAATGCCTTCCAAGGTAGGGGAATTGGAGAACAATGTATCCCCAGAGTTACTAGCTGTGGGTCCTACATGTAACCAAAAAATTTCCAAAGCCAACCTCCTTCACCTCCAGGGCTTCAATTTTGTTGTACTTATCTGTTCTACATTTGGAATCTTTGGCATTCTGATGAATTAGAAGAACTTAAAAGATACAGTAGTTGACAATTACAATATAACCTGTTAGGTATACCAGTCTGAGTCATTCTGTATTCTACCAACACACAATGACATCTATTAAAAACCTACATTTATCACATGAGTTTTATAAAGAAGATCCACTGCAATTTTTTAAAATTTAAAAGCAATATGTGTGGGTGGTTATAATAGTAATAATAGCAATAATAATGCTTTTTGTATATTTCTTATTCATTTCCAAAGGTTTTTTCCCCACATGTTGTGTCACTTGAGCCTCATGACAATCCTTTAATATAGGACAGGTATTATTTTCAACCAAGAGATGAAGAAACTGAGGATTTGAATTGTTTCAGTTTATATAGCCTTCATTTCTTACTATATATTTCTTTTCTACTCAAAATTATTCTTTCAGTTAAAGTATCAAGCATTCTTCTCCAGGAGACATTTACCCTATTCCATCACAGCTAGAAAAATTATAGATACCTCATCATATAATAAGGTTATATATTAATTTTAAAGGAGTAAATCTCAAGAGATTTTTAAAATCTCACTCATCTCTATACATGTTACATACAACTATATGTGATATCTTTGAATGAATTTTAAGCAGTTTTCACATCTAGTCAAACATGGTACTTTAAAATGACTTTGGTGAATAGTGATGATTCTGAATTGGTGCTACTATTAGTTTAGCTAAAGTATATACTAATACATTTTCCTGACCATTTCTATATATAGGATCATAAATTTAGAGCTGGAAGGACCATTTGAGATTATCTGACTTAATTACTTCATTTTTCAGTTGGAGAAACTGATGCTCAGAGAGTTTAGATGACTTCAAATGACTTGCCTATGATTACCCAAGAGCCAGGATTTGAATAAGGTCCAGATTCTAAAACCAGTAGTTTCTCAAATCACAAGTTAATTAATTAAATTAAATCATCTGGAATCCAAGAATCTTCATTCAGATCTAATGAATTTCTGATTTTTGAAGACCATGAATCTATAAGGTAAGCAAGTTGCATTGGAAAATTCTTATGGTGCTACCTTGTGACTATTAAACCATAGAAATCATAAACACACACACACACACACACACACACACACAGGTTAGTGTCAATAGAATGGTAGTTGATAATTCTGCAAGAGGAAAAACATGGAATGAGAAATTCTTATTTTTCTGTTGGATTTGTTTTCTAGTTCTGCCAAATAAAATTAAATGACCTCTCAAAACAGACTAGGTCCTGGAGTAACAGGATGAAATAGCAGGACAAATGATTCAGAGTGAGTAAAATGACTTTCTGTAGTTACCTACTTCCTCAGTTGATGTATATTAATTTTAGAAAACTAGGGCACCACTTAGTAGATGACTTTCTAATTATTATGCTAAAAGTCTTAATGTATTTCAGCCAAGTCTAATGTGCTAAGATTTAAAGTAAGCTAGATGTTTTATAAATTTTCAAAACCTAAAATTATAGCAATAGTTAATTTATCCAGGCATCATTTATATGGTGGTACCCTCTAGCAAACAATAACTCCAAATCTGGAAGTAGGCAGCAATAGTTTTTCAGTAGTTGTCACAGAAAGCATTGGACTGTGAATTAGGAGGTCTGGATTTTGGTTCTTCCACTAATTAGCTATGTGGTCATAAATCATTTATCTTCCTTGAGTATCATCAGTTTCCTCACCTAGAAAGAGACAGGTGAGATTAGAAAAATCTCTAAGGCCCCTTGTGGCATTACCACACTGTAATACTATGTAATTCTGTAATAGAATGATAATGATAACTCAATAATAAATGTAGATTTGTGGGATTGAATGACTATTATAGATGGAATCAAAAGACCTGGTTGGAATCTCAAGCTTTGCTACAAATTACTTATGTTACCATGGCCAAGTGTCTGGACTTCTTGTTTCTTCATCTACAAAATGAAGGGAATGTGCTAAATAGTCTCTTTGGTCATTTCCAGCTCCAAGTACAATGAATCTCTGTATTAAAAGCTAGGCATTTCTATCATCTCATAAATCTCTATAAATTAACTCTCTCTCTATGTGTGTGTGTATATATAAATATAACATATATATATACATATATATATATATAGTTCATTGTGTCTACTATGTATAATAAAGACACTGGAGTTCTACAAGTTCTTGAGATTAAAATGTATTGACTCATCAATGCATCTAGACCTCAATCAGTAATCTTCATAAGTTGCTGTGACCAAAAAATGTCCATCATCTATTGGCATTTGCTGATGGCCTCTTTTAACCTATATGTTGACACCATAGAACAAACAGTCCACTGGTGAGGCCAAACTTTTCTACCTTTTCCACTTTCTAAAGAATAGCTAATAACCTCTCTAACCTAGCTAATGAAGGTTACTTACTTTTGTACCACAAGGAAGTGCTGAAGGAAGCCAAGCGTGACACCAGTGAAAACCATATTATTCCAGCACAACTGGAGTTGTAACTGGAGTTTTGAGCTATCCTTCAAGGGGAAAAAAAGTCACAACAAGAATTGCAAAATGTCAGAAAACTATTATTAGATTATTAAAAATTGTATTGACATGTAAAATAGAACATTACCTTTAAAAATAGAAAAAGTCACCATCTTGAAAGAGACCTGAGAATATAGCACTCACTTTCTATCAATTATTCAGAAACCAGCTTCCCCACCTCCCTTACCTTCACTGAAAACAAAGTCAGAGATGATGTCAAAGGGCTGGATGTGGACTGATGAGAGGAGCATAGCAACTGTTTTCTGATGATCACTGGAGGTGAGAGAGATGGTCTGTTGAGCTTGGCATTCATAGGATTTCCCGGCTGGGGTGACTAAGGCAGATAGGCGATGAGAATTGGCTGTATGCTTCCCAGCTACAGAGGGGGCAAGGACAATAATAAAATTAATCCCTTAGTAATAATAACTAGAATTTCTATAGTACTTTAAAAAATCATTTTAGTTCTCAACAACCCTGAGAGGTAAGGGTTATTATTATAGTTGTTTGACAGGTAAAGAAAATGAGGCAGACAGAAGGTAAGCCACTAGTCACCCAGGTAATATTTGAGACTGGCTTTGCACTTGTCTTCCCAACTCTGATCAATATATCTATCACAGTATCCACTTCTCTACCTAACTCACACCAATAGGGCTTCCATTTCTAATTGCTAATAAATCGACCAGTGGGTAAATAACTAGATACTCCTGAAGAGTTTGGAATTTGAACTCTGTATTTATATTTAATTTTAACTTGAATTTGCCCATAGGAACAACCAATAAAAAATAAAATTAGTACCCTTTCTTGGAGGTGAGAGTTCTGATTTCCCTAGCTTTTGAATTTAGTTATTTGTGTTTTGGTTGGGGGTCAAAATATTGAAATCCAAATTTCTCTCTAGAGACAAAAATGATTCCAAAAGCACAATACAAGCAAAACCTTTTGTTCAAGCCTTCCCTGAAACATTTCTCCTGAAAAAATACATAGTCTGAATTACATTGGGTAAATAATAATAATAGCTTATATTTATAAATTATTTTTAAAAACTCTTAGACATCTTCTCATGTGACCTTTATATCAATTTTGTGAATAATATTGTTCAAACATTGTCGATTCTCTTTTTTTCTGAAAGAAATTGAAGCTCAGAGAAATTGTGACCCCAAGATTATATAGCTAGTAAGAGGACAAGCCTAGGCCTAGAAAGGCTTACAAATCTGATTTTTCCCCTCTTTATAATAATAGCAAAGCGACCTTTTAACATTTTTTTCAACAAAAGGAAAATTAATTTTCTAATTAGGGGATATAAAATTGATCATTGAAAATTCCTCTGGGTAGAAAGAGTGGCTCAGAAATGTATACATCCCACCTATACTGAGAACCAGGGGATAAAACTGGTGGAAACAGAAACCTTCGATATTTGAAAATGTTCACAGAGCATAACAAAAACACTAGAATGACTTCCGTGACTATGCTAAAAGATATAGAACTGGCCACTGGAAACTCTGGGGCATTTTCATGGAAATCTGAGATGAGAGCTTTTTCATGTATAGACAGTATAAACTGATGGATAAATGGATAGTGGATGAGTACAAAGGAGCTAATTCAGCAAGGAGTGGCACTGAATAGTGCATTTTACTATGCATTTGGATAATTAATGCCCAAGGGCCAATATGATCCTAAAAGGAAAGGTTCCCACATAAATGGGAACAGGGAAATTTGAGAATTTGCATGGATTTCTGAGAATGAGGGAAAATTGCAGTACCATCACACTGGGGTTTCAAGGGAGAAAAATCAGAGAGAAAGAGAGAGAGAGAGAGAGAGAGAGAGAGAGAGAGAGAGAGAGAGAGAGAGAGAGAGAGAGAGAGAGAGAGAGAGAGAGAGAGAGAGAGACTCCCCTATCCCCAGCCTCCTAATCCCCTAATTCAGTTGGTTTGAATGGATGCAAAAGGAGAGAGGAGCAGTCTCCTTGAATGATGGAAACTGTCTAAATCAGAGTCTGGCTTAGGCATGTGGGAAAGGGAAACTGTCCTCAGGCCTTTCTCTGCAGTGCTGAGGGAGTCTAGAGACTGGGGTGGACCCTGGGCCAAGGAGACCAGATGGATACTGGATGATTTGTCTCTGCCCTGCAGTGGGAACATCTGGTGATCACAAGCCTCCTGGGAATAGGGACAGCCTACTCAGGCATCCCAGAGAGTGTAGGAGACAGCTTGATTCCTGCTGTCTTCTGCCTCACTGAACTGGAGATAGGGTCATAGAAGGAACAACATGGTATGGGCTCTGCTCAACAAGCAAAAGGGATTGTAACCAGAGATATTTTCCCCCAGGCTGATTCTAAGTGGTTTGGGGAACTGAATTTGATGGATATGGTGAGAGACCCAGGTCTTGCACTCTTCCTGCCACTTGGGGAAGCAGAAGACTTCTCCATTCCCCACCACTCACCACAAGCTTCACACTCCTTCATCCTTACTTACGATTGACCGCGTCTTTAAAGTAGGTTTTCTCAGAGGAATCATAAACGAATTGAACTTTACTCAGCCTCCAGGAAGCTTCTAGGCCCTTTGATGTGTTGTGGCTTTCCTGAAAGGATAAAATAATGGTCAGAAGAAGGTACCTTAGAGCAGGAAATGGTCATTTAGCCCAATAGATTGAGGTTTTTTGGGGAAATCCAACAACTGAGTCAGAGGTTTTTCTGACCTTAGCTTTCTTTTACTACCTCCCAATTATATACTATGAATAGTATAGAGCATGAATGTATTGATATGCATCTACATATTTCATTGTCCAGTCTGTATTCTTGAAAGGGGTTAACTGAGCCACACAGGGGGAACTGAATCTCTAGAAAAATCTCTCCCTCTGGTGCCTCCCGCTCCTGGAGTTACCTTCACAAAGAGCATTTTGAGGGCATAAGCTTTGTCGACCCAGAAGACTTGCAACTCGGATTCATTGTGTCCACACCGGCCCTTCATTTCAGCCCCCCGGGAAAGTGGAATATCAGCTTGTTCCGTGATCAGCTGGAGGCAAAAGCACAGGGAACCCCGGCTCAGAAGCTGACTAGGATTTAGCCCCACATCCAGCAACTGGGCCCAGGAGAAGCACATTCAGGGGAATGGAAAGGGGTTCGGCACCACAGCCTTGTGGCTTTCATAGGACCTGGGAATGAATTCAAAGGCGCAGCCTGGCAGAACCCCATAAGGTGAAGGTGCTGGTAGAAAGGGTGGGGGGGTGAAGGAGAAGGAAATAGAAATGTATCCAGACAAAAACTCTCTGAAAGACACTTGGGTGCTATTTTCGCCGCTTAGTTTTCAAACCCTTTCCAACCCCAGGGCCATGCGAAATGGGCAGTGGTTGGGTACATTAAGGGAGCAAGGTGCAATGAAGCGGGTAGAGCAAGGGGAAAGTGCTAGAGGATCAGTTTGCATTTCCAAAGTGAACACCATGCAGCATTCAAGAGGATCAGCTAAGGTCTTCCTGGGGCCTGTAAGGTGAGGGCCCTTTGCCTGCATTCATTCCACGCTTCAGTCAGCACCCTGTATTAAAGGGACTTGAGATCCCTCTGAGAGCTAAAACTTGAAAGCAAGCTAGGTTGAAACGGTTCCTTACATCGACATAATTGCTGGCCCATACATCATAAGGTACAATAAATTTTGCTGCAAATTCTGCCATTAGACACGTTGTCCCATTTTCCCGCACCACAAATATATCTTTTTCAGGGTTAGTGGAAAGACCTGAGAGATTTTCAACTTCTTGTTCTGCCATGATCTGAGCAATTGTATCTGTGAAACAAAAATATAATATTGGTTCTGTGCTTAAGAATCCAATGCTTCTGAGTCACAGTTAGGCACAATGTTCTGAGTCACAATGTTCTCCTGGTATATTAGGTTACAGTCAACCTCAAAAGTTGCCGATTTTGCAATCCAATGAACGTGCAATTCAGCAACGAACAGCACAACACTATGAAAAGACAGAGATTGATTTAATTTTAGCATATTTTTTAAAACCTTTATAAGCCTGGGGCAGGGAAATCTCTGATTTCTAAACCATGTCTGTTTATAAAGCTTCAACCCATGCATGTCTTACAGTCCTCTCTCTGAGTTCTGTCTGCAAATACAATAAGCCATGTGAATCCCTGGTAGAGATGAAAAGCATATAGAAAATAGAAGGAGTACGTTTGAATTGAAAGATAGTGGTGGACGAGAATGTGCCAGTCCTAGTCTATTTAAGAAGTTCAACCCAACCACTAGATGCCAAAATCTTACTCACGGAAAAGCAAGAATAGGACTTGAAGACTCAAGATTCCGGGAGCAGTTCTCCTCCTGTGGTCCATGCTTCTTCTAGTGGCTGGATCCAGATGTTCTACTATCCAAAGCAGAAATCCCAGAAAGACTTCTCCAGAGGGGGAGGGAAAAGAGAGAGAGAGGGGCTTAAGGAGAGAAGGTAAGGAGAGAGAGAGAAGAGAGAGAGAGAGAGAGAGAGAGAAAGACAGAGAGAGAGAGAGAGAGAGAGAGAGAGAGAGAGAGAGAGAGAGAGAGAGAGAGAGAGAAAGGGAGAGAGAGAGAGACAGAGAGAGAGAGAGACAGAAAGAGAGACAGACACAGAGAGACAGAGGAGAGACAGAGAGAGAGAGAGAGAGAGAGAGAGAGAGAGAGAGAGAGAGAGAGAGAGAGAGAGAGAGAGTGAGAGAGAGAGAGAGAGAGGGAGAGAGGGAGGGAGGGAGGGAGCTCAGTACCAAGTACTTGTTCTGTGGTGCAGCACAGACGCAAGCTAAAGAGGAACTGAACTCCACTCACTGCAGAGGGGGCGGCAAGCATGGGTGAGAGCTGTCCATGGTAGCAAGTGCTGAAAGGAATCCTGTTGTAGTACTAGTTCTGCTCTTGTTTTTTTGGAGGTGGATCTAGGTTGACTTGCACTGTAGGCAAATGTACATTTTTGGAGCTGAGTATTATCTCTATGTTCTTTCCACCCTTCTATCATATGCATTGCAATTGCCTGTGAAAAGATCGGTCTATCTCGAGAAACTTAATAGCACACTCAATCTCCTCCAGTGTCTGTAGGAAATCCACCAATTTTTATATAGTTTAAATATATTAACAATTTCCTATCTGGAAGCCTTGAAATGTCCCTTGCTCTTGAAGCGAAACTGTAGCCCTGAATTATACTGGGGTGAGAGTGGGAGGAAGGAGAAAGAATAGAGAAGAAAATGCTATGGCAACTATTTTCAGGATTTAGGAGATGGCTTCTTCAGTGCTTGTGCTCTGTATAAATTGATGGGTTCAATGTGACATTGATGCTTCCTTTAAATGAAGCTGCCAGACTATTCAGTACTTCAGTTAAAGGAGCTTAACCCACTCCCCAATTATATGTACAGGGGAAAAAGGAATCTTATAAGTTCTGGGGATACTCTTATGCCACCTTAATTATGACTGGCTGCTGTTTGTATATTATGTTGAAACATATTCTGTCAAGAAGGATGCAAGACTAAGAAGGAACAGGGTTAGTTGGGTTAGCCAGCTCCATTTTTAGGATATGTCTTTTAAAAATTTACCTAAGCAACACATCATGTGAAAATAACAAGTTTGTCGAGTTGAAGTCAAAGGTGAATGAGGAAAACAATGCAATTACTAAGCAGAAGTCAATGCTGCAAACTTTATGAAAGTATATACACATTTTCCTGTACTGAGGCAAGAGCTCCCCATCATGCACAAATATCATTCGGGAATATAAAATATATCTTTAACTTAAAGGAGTATTATAAATGTTTTAGTTGACAAAGGTTATTTACATTCAAGATCAAATAAATTTCCCTTGGGATTTCTATTTTTAAAATTCCAAATACAAATTTAATAGGGCTTGTTTTCTATTAAAAATCATCAAGAAGTATAAGTTTTGACAATATAATTCAGAATCTTATAATATTGTCCTATAAATTTAGTGTTAGAACAAGTATAGAAAAATTGATTTTTATAGAGATAACCTTCATTTTATAATATAATACAGGAATAGTTACTATAGACTAATATTTTTAAAAGATAAAACCATTCTAGAAAATTACCAGGTGAAGCAAGGCATTTCGATTGAACAAAAATACAGAATTCTGAAATGTGTTCATAACTGTATTATTCATAATGTATCATAAATATGCTTATGCTGTACAGAATCCACAGAGCTGTCTATTTTCAAATAGATTTAATTCTTAGTAATAATGACTAATTAAAATTTGGTAATAGACTCTAAAATAACACTATCCTATTCAAATGCATAGACATATATTTATTTACTATTTAACATTTTTCTAAACATCTTAAATTTCTTAACACATAAACTGGCCATGTTCATTGATGACTTGAAAGAGGTAAAAAAACACAGAAGTGTAAATTATTGGATTTCCATTTTCCATTTAGTTCTTTCCATCAAATAACTTATTTGTTGTGTTATTGGAGAAAAATCTATATAATATTACCTTCTATATCAAATATAAAATCCTCTGTTTGGCATTCAAAGTTCTACACATTGGCAAATTGTACCTTTCCAGTCTTCTTGCTCTTTACTCTCCCCCACTTACTCTGTCACTTATAATGGCCTACTAACTTCTCCTTGCACTCAAGGCTTCCTTTATGCTCACTCATCATACCTAAAATGCCCATCCTCCACATCTCTGTCTCTTCATTTCCCTAATTCCCTTAAGACTCAGCTCAAATCTCATTCCCTAGATGAGGTTTTTCCTGGTCTTGTCCCTGTGCAGCAGTTGTAAGTGTCTTAACCTCTAAGGTATCTTCCCTTTGTATATGTATGCATGTATATTAGGTACATAATTGTCTCCTCCATTAGATGTGAACTCTTTGAGGTCAAGAACGATTTTTAGTATATCTTTATATTCCTAGTGCTTAACACATTGCCTGTCACATAGTAAGCACTTAATAAATGTTTATTGATTGGCTGATTATAAATAAGAAAATATTAGAATATAACATATGAAAGCATATGATAGTGTACCATCAATCACATATATGATATATATCAATCACATAGATTATAAATGTATATATAAATGATAAGGGAACATGAAATAAAAAAGTAATCATATGAAGGTTAGAATTAGTCAGTGTCTATTTCTTAGAGGAGGAGGTATTAAATAGAAATTGGGAGGAAGTGATGGAAATGAAGTAATATTCATGATTTGGAAGGATCACTCAGGTACAAGGAACAACATAAAATAAGACAAAGGACTGAATTGAGTAAACAAGTTACAGGAATCTACCCTTCCTTTAATGCCTGAGACATACTAATTTAATATGCAATGAATGATGATTAAATCCAATATGTAAGTACTTTATTGGGTTTTCAATCCTTACATTGCTCATTTTGTAAACATTGCTATTTGTGTTCATATGTGAAAGTCTTAAAAAAAATAAATTACTTAAAATTTTAGATGAATTTCTCTCTTTAGGTACACATACAAACATATAAAGACTTCTGAACAAATGGATACATTTCATAAGTTCATATTATACCTGAATTTTGGACTTCCGATTACTAGAAAATTATGTTTTAAGTATGGTAGTGTGCTTCCTTGAAGATTCTTGTGATACCATATTTCAATTATTTTAGAGGAATCATGATAACATTTGTTGCAGAGATAAATATATTAATATTTATATTAATATATGCAATAAATATATTAAATAGAAAACAGGAGAAAATATAACCAAGAAAAATCACAATCACAAGTATTTTTTTAAAGTAGTGTGTTTGACCTTAGATATAGTAGACTTACTTTGATTTTCATTTTACTTAAACAATTCTTTTCACTTTAAGGTTCACACTTTTAAAAGTTTTTAGCTGATGTGTTATTTCCCTAACTAATATGATAAGACTGGGCAATAATAGTTCTTTCCTATTATGTCATAATGGACATTTTTAATCATCCTGCTGGTCATAATAAAGCTATTTTAAAATATACATTAAAAACTATCCAAGTCTTTGTCTTGACATCTGATGAAAGTTTAAATATTCTGTCAATTATCTGGATGTTTTATTTGCATATTGTTAAATGTTTTAGAATATCACGGTAAGTGAAAATAACTCAGTTTTCATTTATGTATACAGTGTAGCTCCATCTCACATGCCCTTGGTATCATTCTCTACAGCATTCTTTTAAATTTGTTTCTCTAGTATCTACTTTAATGCAATAAGTCCTTTATCTTGAATGGTCCTAATAAGAGAAAGGAGCAAGCCATTAAAATTATATGTTGGATTGCTCTAATTGAGAAAGAATATGCTTGTGATAAATTCTGAAGAGATTTCATCTCATGAATTCATTTAGCACAAGTGCTTTCATATACTGTGTACAGATTGAGTGTGATACAAGTGATGATTTTATTGTGGCAAATATTATTGTATGAACTAGAAGTTTGGAAGCAGGAATATCATTCTTGATAGAGAGCACCAAATGATGTATTGTTAAATATGTTATTCTGTGAGTGAAATGTTACCACCTCTTTTGAGTTTCATAAGTTTCATATGAATCAAATAGACTTCAAATTTATCTCAGGGGTTACAAAGGATATGAAAACAAATCTCAAGTAACAGTGAATGATCTGCTATGCTTTTTTTGGTATTCAATGAATTTTTGAAGTGTCAAAAATATTCCTGTAATATGGATCTTACCAATATATCCTTGATTAGTTTTTTAATCTTCAGAGAATTCTTCTCTCAAAAATAATTAATGACAGTATTAAAGAGAACAATATGCAATTTAGACATGCTATTGCCTACTTTCACTTGCTTTGCAACTTTAAAACTTTGTGAGAGATAAAAAGATTAACCATAAGTTCTTATAAGATATTACAACTTTCTCTTCACTGTTTTTTTTCTTCATAAGTAAATTTCAGAGCTCAGACTCTGAAAATGACTTTTTTTTTTACTATAGTTAACTGTCTACCTCTGGTTGCTGTCCAAGCTGAATAAAAAAAAAAGTAAGCACTAATATATCTATGTCTTCACTTTCACAAGCTTAGTGAAAAAGTGATTAAGTTTATTTCCTTTTAAAAGTCTATGTCTATAGAGAGATTTCTTATGGGATTGAGAATAATAAATATGGACATCTCTTGTATGAAAAGGTTTTCATTAATGCCTTCTCTCCTTGAAATTTGGCAATATGACAAAAGTTCTTTATTTAAAATCTCTTATGTGGGAATATTGGTCATGAATTATCTTGTCAACTCTGGTATTTTTAAAAAAAGCTTTAGTTTTAGACTGTGGTTAACTCTTTCTAAGCTTGAAAGAGAAGCAATTAAGGAGCAGTGAGGTAGCACAGTGAATAGAGTACCCACTGGAATTGGAAACCTGGGTTCAAATCTGCCTCAGACATTTCATAACTGTATGACCCGAGGCTAACCCTTGATGCTTTTCTGTTTTAGAATTGATATGAAGACTAAAGGTAAGGATTACCAAAAAAGAAAGATAAATTACTTAATAAGTTTCTAGGCTTACCTATGAGAACTAGATTAGTAATGTTTGAAAAGGGGAAAAAAGGAAAAAGAAAATCATACAACTTAATTGGCCCCAATATATTTCCCTTTTTGAACAATATTAATCTAATTCTTTTGGAATAATTACCATAGATATGCTCGTAATGAAAGGAAAACTGGTGTTATGGAAAGGACACTAAATGAGAGATTTAGGAAACCTTAATTCTAGTCTTCTGTCATTGGTCACTATAGCAGTATCATCTTTGGCGTATCACAACCTTTACAGATATTGGTTTTGTTACTTGGAAAATGAAGTCCTTAGGCTTAAGGTGATTTCCTTTTAAAAGTCTATGTCTATCGAGAGGTTTCTCAAGGGGTTGAGAATAATAAATATGGATGCCCCTTGTATGAAAAGTTTTTTGTTAATGCCTATGCTCCTTGAAATTTGGCAATATTTAAATATTTCGAGCATGCTGAAGTCATCTCAGCATATGCACTAAGCTTGTGAAAGTGAATGCATAGATATATTAGAGTTTACTTTGTTTTGTTTTGTTTTTTAATTCAGCTTGGACAGCAACTAGAGTTGGACAGTTATCTATAGTAAAAAAATCATTTTCAGAATCTGAGCTCTGAAGTTTACTTATGAAGAAGAAAGCAGTGAAGAGACATTTGTAATATCTAATAACAGCATCTCTGGAATCTTGACAGGAATGTCAGGTTTTACATAGAAAGTTGATTACATAGAGTTGTTTAAGAAAAAAAGCAGCCCATGAATTTAGGACCATGGTTAGCTCTCACATTATTCCCTTTGCTTGGCCCCTTATGGCCAGAGAGAAGATAGCAGATATTTTTTTGGTCTCATTTCTAGTCGTTTGTTAAGAGCATTTTATCTACCGAACCACTAGAACTAACTATTTCTATTACTCATTACAACCTTGAAACAATCAGGGGAAAAGAATTGGTGTTTGGGGTAATATTTCATATTTGCTTTCATTCTTTTTATCAGGCATTACTTGGTTCAAAATGAGACTGAGTGGTCTGGATTCCAAATACTAGAAAAATAATGCCTTGCAAAT
This sequence comes from Monodelphis domestica, assembly GCF_027887165.1. NCBI lineage: Eukaryota > Metazoa > Chordata > Mammalia > Didelphimorphia > Didelphidae > Monodelphis > Monodelphis domestica. The sequence continues at coordinate 625,689,857 of NC_077227.1, forward strand.
TACATGAGCTCCAAATTGAAAAGGTACTTTAGAGATGATCTAGTCTGACCCTCTGGAACTTCTCATTTCATTTCTATAACTATTTCTTACTAACAGAAGTCAAATTCATATTTATTTCCCTGGGGAGAATTTTTACACTCAATTTTTTTGCTCATGAGAACCTTTATAAGTTTTATTTTGATTCAAGACCTTATAAACAGTGAATGATATTTTACCAATTCCTCTAGCAAGTTTAGAGGGGAGGCTATTCTAAGTTGTCTGCTAAAACTCCAGGACTTTTGCCTAGGGGAAAATAAATAAATGTTCATGAGCTGATCTTCAGATTCTCAAAATTAGATGACAGCAAAATCCTTTTCTAGAATAAATTAAATATTGACCAATAATCAAGGAGTACTTGCTTTAGTGTAGAATTGGGAGTTTTGAAAATGGTTTTTTGTATGTATGGTCTCTGCCAGCAATTTTCTGTGTACCTTTTGTCACTGGGCTATAACCTCTAATTTTTCTTCTAGTTCTGTCAACCTGCCTGTAGTACTATTTTTAATTCACTGAATCCCAGAGCCTTCGGTTTAAAAAAAAAAACCAAAAACATTTTTAGTATCAAGAGCAATTAGGGCTTGAAAATCAAAGTATTAATTGCCCTATCAGTTTAGCAACGAGGACTTTAGCAACCTTTATTTTTGAAACATGGGAAGAAAACAAGAAATTAAGCTTGATGTTTAAGCTAGAAGCAATGATTTGGAAATTATTTCCCCTATCCTTCTCCTTGTATCTCCCCTCCTACATGTCTTCCCCTCCTCCTCTCAAGTCCCCTCTTGTCAAAGCAGGAGGAATAGGGAGATGAAGATGAGGATGGAGAGAGAAAGGTTGTGTTTGGGAAGCTGGAAAAGAAAGAGTATTGGAAATATCTTCCCCCTCCTTTTTCTCTTAACAAAACAAATGAATAAATAACTGATTGTGTGGCAAACTAACGCAACCAAAGCAAAGTTACCGAAGTGCCATGCCAGTAAGGTTTTGGTCGCAAAGAAGTAAAATACAAGGGCGAGGATGTGAGGTTTCTACAGATAGAGACAATTGCCCATTTGTACTAACAAAAGTTCTTTAGGCTTACTGAAGACTACTGACTTTCTGTTTTGGAGAAATCAAAGTTGGAGGAGAGAATGGAAGGAAGCAAAATCGAATGCTGATATCCTCTGAATGGAAGCGGGGTATAGGACATGGGAAACGATACGGAGGAAGAGACTCAAGTTGGATAAGAAAGGAAGCAGCCCGCTGGGAGTACCAGTACTGGAACTGGGACTGAGGCCAGGGAGGTGAAGATAAGAGCACCTCGCCCCGATATCTCCTCTAAGCCAGTGCTTCCCTTTCCAAGAAAAGAAGTTCCTTCAGAGGTCCTGGGTGAGTGAAAATAAATATTAGGAAAATCTGGCTGTGGGTGAAATTGTCTTTTGTTTACAACTGTAACCTGATATGGTGCTGAACCGATCTTCTTAGGGTTTCTGTGTCTTTGTGAATGCGTGTGCCTATCTGTGTTGCCGTATTTCTACCCCTTCGCCATGATTTTCTTCTTTCTCTTGTTCTTCCCTGTATCCTTTCTTCACCTTCTTCAGGAAACAGGGACGGAACTAAGGGATCATATTATCTTTATTTTTGCTTTAGGATTTGGCTTACCAATTCAATTGTCTGTTAGACACTCTTCCACTGACCCGGAGAAAAGGCTAGTGGAATAGTACCTACTGACAACAGAGAACCCCCTGGCCTCACACAGCAGTAATCCATAGCCAAAGGAATTCCCAGAGAATACAGGTTGCCTAGCTGGGGGGGAAGGGGCAGAGGGGGAGAGCAAGAAGTGAAGAATTAGGTAGTGAATCTCCATTTATTTATACAGTCTTGATTGGGTTTCTGTTTAACTTGAATCCAAGTCTCCTCTCCCTTAGCTGGACATAACCAGAAGAAATCTGAAAGGAACATTTTGGCTGCATCTTTGGTATGTGACTTCTTGTGGGAATCCAGGTGAAAGCCCAAGTATTACAATCTTGTCTGTGGAAAACTGTTCTACTGGCCCCTGCACCCTAGGAGATGAAATTTTCATTAGAAATGAAGAGTCTGGGAGTGGAGGGAAATTTAGAGATTTGCAAAAAAAGGTTTTCTTTGTCATCATCCAAATACCTCTGCTTTGTGGCCCTAGGAAGCACTGGAGTGAACTGGCTTTTCAAAGGATGAACTGTTTGAGGGTGGGGGGAAGGGAGCAGATGATGGAAAATGGATTGGGCCATTTGCTGACAGGTAGGGAGAGCTAATGGACAAAGCATTAATCTAGAAGCAAGAAGATTTAGGTCCAAATTCTGGCTTGCAAAAGTAACCTTATATCAATAATTTTATATTTCTAGGCCTGTTTCCTTATCAGTTTTTTTCTTTAAAGATAGCGATGGCCTCTTACCACACAGATAAAATATAGAGAAGATTAAGTGAAATGAATACAAAAGTTCCTTAAAAACTACAAAATTCTGTAAGTCATATTCTTATTCACTATTTTCTCTGACTTAAATCCTTCCCCCCACCCCATCTGGAGGAAACCTAGAGTGCGACAATTTATCTTTCACTGCTTTAGTAAAAAGTTTCTGAGATTTAATCTGGATTTCTTCCTTCCACCTGATCGGTGACCATCCCCTGGCAAGAGGAGGCAGACCAGGGGCAGAACAGACTTGGGCATAATCTGGTGCTGCTCATTCATCAGATGAGCACACAAATATAATCTCAGCCAGTTCTGAGGCTTTGTTCACATTACTGAACCCAATAATTGAATAATAATTTACATAATTTTGCAGGATGCCTAAGGCTCAATCTACTCTGGAGATCCAGGCCTGTCAAGAAAACCTTTCAGTTTTATCTAGCTCTGAGACAACCATCCCATTGGGTCTACAATCCAGGGTTTAGGAGACTGAGGATGGAGGTTGGGGAATGTTGAAATAAAAGAGACTGATCAGTCATCATCTCTCTCAAGACAACCAGTTATTTTCTTTTCTCTCTCCTCCTGTCCCCCAAACATTATAAAAACCTTGATTGTCTTTGTGTCTCTGAATTATGAGACCTTTTTAGTCTAGTTCATTCTCTATTGTTGTAAAGACAGTCAAGTGTAGTATCTTGGCTATGCCATTAGAAGATGGAAAAGAGCCTGCAATGCCATCCTTATTATCTAAACTTCCCTTACAGACCTGAGCTGGCTGACAGGAAATTCCACCAGCGTAGCAAACAAAGCAATATTATTATCAACAAAAAAGTGTCTTTCCAAAATGGAGAAAACGCAGCCAAAATTCTGGAGACCCTGGACCCAGAGCTCCCCAACAGCCCAGATTGCAGCCAGAAATCACTTTTTCTTTGAGCCCTCTTGTGGGTGACATCCCTCACCTTCCCCCTCTCATTTTCATCTGTCCTGGGTACTTAATTACCCCTGCTATATGAGCATGTGTCTGTTCCCAGATTAATTTTTTTGAGGTTCACAGATGGATAAGTACTGCTAGCGAGCCTCTTTTGAATGACTCTCACACTTGGACCCAATCGGGCAGCCCAGGCAGGCCTCTGGGGCCTGTTCTCCTCAGCAAGCTTCCAGACACTGATGGATTGTCTCATTTCCTTGTTTGATGGACTGGAACCGCCCACAAGCTGCAGGTATGCGGGAATGGCCCAGGAGAGCCCAGGCTAGCTTGGGAGGAGAGTCCTGGAGGATCTCAGAGCTGCCACTGCAGGGGTCCCGATAGGGACGTAGTTTTGGGGATTAAAAAATATATGTGTATATATATATATATAGAAATATATATATATTGTTAGTTAAGGCAAGGATGGTGGTGGTAAGGGAGATATGTACTTGATATAAGAAGGAACAAGAGGCGTTCACTCTTCTTCCTCTTGTCTGGCCAGGCACTCACAAGCCAACTACCGAATGCAAAGTTTTGAGGGTTTTTCCTCTTTGTTTTTAATCTCTGCCACAGATGCTTCTATGCAGGGATGGATGATGAACCCCTTCCCCTAGCCAGCCTTCAGTCTGGCCACGTCCCAGGGCAGTTAGGCAAGGACTGTTGTCAGTTCCCGAGTTCTTTCGCTGTTGGAGGACTGCGGGCGGTCAGTGAATGATCTGCAGCCCGTGTTTGGATACCGTCACATTTTCCAAAGCTATGTTCACAATATCCGCTTGAAGAGAGTTCAGCAAAGCGGAATTTTCAGGATCATGGTTGCCGCTTTGGAAGGAACCAGACACTCTCTCACTGCAGACAAAGCAGCTTGGTTTCAGATTGTAACTCCCAGCAACCTGATCGGGGGAGCTCGGAACTGGACGACCCTGCAGAGGGTATTAGCGAGGACCTTCAGATGCGGGTTCGGAGCAGGGCTTGGAAGACGTGAGATGAAGGGTTGAAATTCTTTTATATAAAGTAGCTGACGGAAATACCAAACAATTAGCGTAAACAAAGAGACTAAACTATGCTGTGGCTGGTTTTGGCAGATTCCACAGACAAATACCCTAGGCTCCCGTAGCCTTAACGCTGAAGTCTAGACCTAGTGACTCTTAGACATCACCCCCAAGGAAGCTAAGGGGTCGTGGGGGAGGGCGGCTCAGCTCAAGCTCCTGACAAGGAGCAGTAAACATAAAACTGGATCACCCTGGAAAACTGGGACTCCACACCTCCCCCCAAACCCCACCCACCGTGGTGGTAGAGAGACAGTATGGGTAAGAGAGGGGTGGATGGGATAGCTTGGGGCTCCCTTTTGGGAGGGCAGAAATGTGATTAAAGCTAGTTCAGTTTAGAGAGAGGTTACCGGTGGAGGTGCCCAAAGAACCTGGGAGGAGTCAGAGGCAACTTCTTCTATTATATTTCTATATATTGATCACAGTTACTGTTTGCTACTTTTGCCCTCTCTCCAATTTCTTCCCCATCTTTTAAAATAATAGCTTTGTAACTGTGCTGGAAATAAAGACACAAACAAAACATTTTCTGCCTTTAATAAACTGTTGGAATTCCACAGCACTGGTAGAAATTTTGTATAATCTTGGTCAAAACATTTGAACTTTTTAGAAAGAATTCTTTGAAGTTCACAGAGCAATCCACCCTAATAACTTTATAAGTTATGGAGTGCAAATGTTACTTTCTTCACTTCACAAGAACCCAGTGAAACAGAGGCTCATAAGAGTTAAATGGTATGCCAGAGGTCTCACTCCTAAGTATGGGAACTATATCTCTATTATATCATCTGTTCTTTTTTGCCCTTCTCCACTAAAAAGAAAAATTCCTTCTGTAGGACCTCAGTTGCCCTCCCAGGTTCAAAGATTATCTCTTTCTTCCCCTTGTTTTAGTTATATGGTCCCTAGAATCCTTAGCAATCTAGATAAAAAATGGAGGATTATGGTTCCATTTCCCCCTTGTATTTATAAAAATGGGAAGTAAGTGGGGGAGACAGTATTTCCTTGGAAAGAATTAGCTTACACATCTGGCAGGATAGCAGGATGTTCCACTGGGCTTCCATGAACATCTGGACCACATCACATGATGAATTTATACAGGTAAGAGGAACAACCCAGGTCTTGAAAGCCTTTGTCCCCATAAAGTCATATTTCATGTATAACTTTGTTCTGCCATACCACTTGGTACCCAATTCCTGACAATTCTCAAGCTGTTTGTAGAAGTTGTAACCTTGAGCAAGAGCTAGTAAGGATGACAAAAACTTTGTCCCTGATGTTGCTGTCCTGCCCCAACACTAACCAAGGCAAATAGAATCAGTGTGGGAATGAAAAGTCACAAATATGGCCTGCCACTGTTTGGGTCAATTGTGGATTGTCACTAGCCCCCACTCTCTAAGGTATTCAATTTCTCTGTCCTCCATTTTTACTGTGAACAGAGATTTTCCCTGTTTTGAGGCAGCAGAAAGATCTCTGAATTTGAGTCAGCCTAGATTGAAATCTTTGGAATTTATATCATCTTGGGTAAGTCACATTGTCTCCTAACCTCATTGTCCTCCTCTAGTTGTAAGAGATGAATATCTAGCATTCCTTCTACCCCCAAATCTATGATCCTATAATCTTGTCCTTCCCCTCTCAGGTTCATTCCAATGTTTAATATATAAATTTTTTCTGAAGCACCTCATGCTTTGGCATTCTTTCCAAGTCTCTCCCCATCTCCAATGTGACCAGTCCAGTTGAATTTGCCCTAGTGCAGGTTACATTTCTCCTTCAACTTATCTTTGGCAGTTTTTGACAACCCAGCAATCCAACAACTCAGTTAAGTCTCTGATGCAGATTTCAGAACTAGTAAATAGAAGGGAAACAGTGAGTATCTACACCCCAAAAGTTATTACCACCACTCTCTTAGGAATGGTCCAAACAATTATTGTGATTTGTTTCAGACTGGAAATGGGGCTAATAGCATGGAGAGTAGAAGTAAGTAAGTTTGTGAATCTTATCATTAGATATGAACACGATGAGTTTGAGGTTCTATTTTAAAGGTATGGAGGGCTATATTATAATAGCCGTCAATACTTTTAAAATGTAACCATAAGTCCCTTTAGTAATTATCTATTAATGCAGAGGATTTATGCATAGTCATAATACACATTCCAAAGAAAATACCATAATGTTAATTCCATTATTCTATTGCTATCATTTTTGTTGCTCTGGTTTTCCTGTTTCATAAGAGGTTTAGGGCAGTTTGATGAGGTTATGTCTCCCAGGAGTAGATTATAGAGATGATGCATATGTTTCAATACCTTTACCGCAGATAATTTTATATCTTTGTGCCCTTTGGCATACTCTTTTACCATCTCATCTTTTTACAAGGTATAGTACCAGTGAATGTGACTTTCAGGCTGACATTTTTTTGACACTACTACTTAAGAAGGCTTATGTCTTTCTATAGAAGGTGTAGCCTAATATATTTTGGAAGTTGGGTATTTGCAATTTAATTATCTATTGTGATTAAAGACCAGGACTATATGAAAGGAAATTCATGAGGGACATAATACCTAAAGCCAAATAGTTTGAGGTAAGTTGCAAAATAACTATTGTTAATCCCATTTCCTGAATGAAAATGAAATTTGAAATAGAACCTAATGGAAACATTTATAACAACAGATTTCAAGGGTATCAAAGTATACTAGATTTGACTCTCATGACACCCAATTATTTTCAGCAGATATTAGTGTCACAATATATTGAAAGTTTAAAAATGTCAACCAAGATTTTACAAAATGTCTACCAGTGCAATGGAATCCTATCAATAGAAATTATAATATTCTTCAAGGCGGAAAATATTTTGTTTGTGCCTTTTTATTTACAGCACCTAGCACACTGCTTTGCACATGCTGATAATGCCATTCAATTATCTATATCTATATCTACATATTAGCATGCACTATATAGTCAGCTTTATATTGTAGGAGGAAAAGGAAAAATAAAAGAAGTATTAAATCTGTTCCTTGACTTAGAGAGATCAAAGTCCAATTAAGACAGCAAGGGGGCACCTAGACCCATTCAGAATGATTACATAACTATGTGAGAAAGTTGGTATGATGAAGGAAGTATTTAGGAAAACTAGAAGAGACCATAGAAATTGTCTAGTCCAATCTCATTATTTTATAGCTAAGGAAACTAAAATCAAAGGAGCAGAAACTCTAATGGAATCTTAGTATTTCCTTCTATTTTTTATTTCAATCTTGAATTTTCCCCAATTACATGTGAAAACAATTTTTAAGTCTCATTTTCTAACATTTTGAGTTCAAAATTCTTTCCCTTCCTGACTCCTTTTTGAAAAGACAAGCAATTTAGTACTGGTTATACACATGTAGTCATGCAAAACATATTTCTATATTTGCCCTGTTGTACAAGAAAACACAAACCAAAAAGAAAAATAAAGTTTAAAAAGTATGCTTTGATCTTTATTTAGACTCTACCAATTCTTTTTTCTGGTAGTGAATGGCATTTTTCATCAGGAGTCCTTTACAATTGTCTTGGATTACTATATTGCTGAGACTAGATAAATCATTCATAGTTGATCATTGTATAATATTGCTCTGTTGTATACAATGTTCTCCTAGTTTTGGTTATTTCACTTTGCATCAGTTCATGTAAGTCTCTTTAGGTTCTTTTTCTGAGAGCATCCTGCTTGTCATTTCATTTTTGGGGGTGTGAAATACATCTTTATTTTCACTAAGCTCTAATTGAAATTTAATATTTCCTTCCATTACTTTTTAGATCAGTAACATTTTATTTTTCCTAATTACATGTAAAAACAATTTTTAACATTTATTTTTGAGTTCCAAATTCTTTCTCTCACTCCATCCCCCAATCCCTGAAGTAGTAAGCAATTTGATATAGGTTCTACATGTGCTATCATGCAAAATACATTTCCATATTCATAATGTTGTGGAAAAAGGCACATATCACAAAAAAATGAAGAAAATAAAGTGAAAAACAATCTGCTTTGATCTGCATTTAGATTCCACCTGTTCTTTCTCCAGCAGTGGATAGCATTTTCCTCATGAGTCCTTTGGAGTTGTCTTGGATCATTGAATTGCTGAGAAGAGCTGTCATCCACAGTTGATCATCATACAATATTGCTGTTCAGGTTTGATTTTAAATGCATTGCTTTTTCCATTGTATCATGGAGTATAAAACCATGGACATGAATTTGGAAGACCTGGGTTCTAGTCCTGACTGATACTTGTTGAGTGACCTCAAGTAAATCACTTAACCTTTCTGAGGTTCAGTTCCTTCTCCATAAAATAGAGAACATTATTATATTTACCCTACCTACTGCCTCTCCAGGTTGTCATAAGAAAAAGGTTTGTAAACAGTAAAGTCCTTTCTAAAATGCAAATTGTGAACTTTTATAATGAAATGATAGTAAACTGAGTTGGTACAATCTTTATTATGGATTATGCTGACTGCTCTAAGCTTCGAAGGATACTAAGTATTCACAGAGAAACAAGATGGTGGCTTGGTAAGTATCCAAAAACTGGGGTAGGGAAGAGAGGAAAGAATACATTGTATTGTGGGACAGTGAAGAGCTTTTAATTTTTCAAACTATTTTTGTGATATGGATAAAACACATTTAACTTGAGCACTTCTGCCAATAACCAGTGTGGTCTTCTTGGCCTGTGAAAATGTGCCCGCATTCCAAAATAAGTCAAGCAGTAACTTAAAAAGATGAATTGGGGGCAATAAAGCTTAAGCTAAAATTGAATGGCGATGTTTATAGGCTGTTGTCAGGAAAACTAACACTCATTGACTGGAGGCAGCTAGGTGGCTCAGTAGATGGAGAGCCAGACCTGGAGATGAGAGGTCCTGGGTTCAAATATGACCTTAGACACTTCCTAGCTGTGTGACCCTGGGCAAAACACTTAACCCTAATTCCCTATACCTTATAACTCTTCTGCCTTGGAGCCAATACTCAGTATAGATTATAAGACAGAAGATAAAGGTTTTAAAAATCACTGACTTTCAAAGTTTACCATATAGAGAATGCATTATTCAAATGTCTTACAAATAGGGAAACTGAGGCTCAAAGATGTCAATTGACTCACCTTAGATCACATAGTTAATTAGTGACAGACCAAATGTTAGAAGAAAGGGTTCTTGACTTCTGATCCAGTATCTTTTACTGCCACAGAGCATCATAAATCTAATCTAGCTTCATGGAAGCCATGTAAGTTAAATACTTATAAGTCAATAGAACATTTTCCAGGCCAGATCATAGCTAATTGCTGTTATCAAACCAGAAATGCTCCTGATCAATACTGACAGGTTTGGGATACTTAATTTGGTTCCCTGAGCCATGTTGAGGAGTCTTTATTTGAGGTGGGGTGGCCTGTCCATACTAATTTACTGGGATGCATAGGATTCTCCAGGATTTTCCCTAGACCCAGCTTTCACCATCAGTGGTTCACTAGATCTAAATTCAACACAAGTACACTTGTGGACTCATCAGAATTTGTTTCCTTTGTTTGGTGCAAATCAATAAATATCTATAATGCACCAACAACATGCAAGGTACTGGTACTGGAGACACAAAGATTGATACTGGCCTTACTCTCAGAAAGCTTACAGCATAATGGGAGAAACAAATTGGCATACACATTGGCATTCTGTAAGTGAGCATGTAGGAAGATGCCTTTTTTATTTCCCCAGCTATTATTTAATTTTTGTTAACCTCTAGTAGGAGTAAGTTTCTTGAGGACTTCATATTTATCTTTGTCTTCCCATGAACTAGCACAATTTTCTAGAATAGGAAGTGACTAATAATTGTTTGTTGAATAGAATCAAATCATATTTTACTCATTTTTATAGCAATTCTTCCACAATTCAATGGATGCATGATCTCATAGATGTGGATATTCTCTGATGCTTACTCATCCATACTTTTTAATCTGTGTTTCTTATCTCTACATATTTCAAGATCTTCTTATAGGTATTTGAATCAATCACTTAATCAATTCAGTCATTCAGTAAGCACATCCTATGTCTCAGGAGCTGTGCCCTGAGGAAGGAAAGACAAGTAAAACATCTTTTGCCCTCAAAAGTTTGTGTTCAATTGGAGTAGACAATGTGAAATAAATACATGGCAGTTTGTGGAAGGAAGGCACTAGAGGTTGGGAGAATCAGGAAAGACTTCAAGGTGACCCCTTACTTCAGTCTTGAAGAAAACTAGGAATTCTAAACAACAGAGATTAGAAATGAATGCGTTCTAGACACAAGGAGCAGCCATTTCAAATGCACAGATTTGGAAGATGAAATGGATGAATAAATGAATGAACAAACAAAAAATCATTTATATAAATGATTTTTTGTTTGTATATATATATATATATATGGGGGAAGAGACTCAGACTCACTTCCTGGCCTTGGAACTCTAAGGAGCCTCTCTCCCTGTCTCTGGATAGAAGTGCCTCTATTCCTGAATTTCCCAACTGTGTGCTCTACCTGGATCTCTGTGATCATGTTCATCAGACAAAAGGACTTAAGGGAAGCAGTTTGGACTGTAAGGCTGGTCTTTAGGGGCATCAGCCTGAAGAGATAGGCCCAACCAGCTCTGAAAGTCAGAACTTTCTTCCTCTTGCTGTTTACTGCTCAGACTTTGAACTTAAGAAAACTAGCACAGATTATCATAGACAGGAAAAACAGAAACCCTCCACCGGCCTGTGAGGCCTGGCCTCAGCTCAAAAGCTGAGAGAGACTCAAACCTCATCTAGGGTAATCCCTCTTCTCTCTTCCCTAATACCTCCCCAAAACAAAATTGTTATTAAAATTTATCTTTATTTGAATATCGCAGTCAGGTAAGAGGACTAACATTTCAGGGGACATAGAGGGAGCTGAACCTCAGGAAATCCATTCATCTATAAACAGCCCTTATTGGACCCCTGCTGAGCAACCTTGGTCTGGGGAGGCTTGTCCTTCAGGAGGGTCCATGTTTACCTGCTCTGTGGTATCTACAACATCATTCTATAGAGAAGACATACCCTCAGGCTATCATAAGTGGTCCATTTCTCAGGAACCCCATTTTTCAATAATAGCCTCTCAGCAGGGGGCATCTCTCTCCTTTTACCTCACTGGCAGCCATATTCCCTTTCTCTCTTCAACTTCTCATTTCTGTGTTACAAAACCTTCAGTATCCCCTCTTCTTCAATCCCACCCATTTTCCTTAAAATATTACAGTTTTTGGTGAGCCAGCTAGGTTTTCCAACCTATTTTGTCAAGAATTTGGGAAAAAGAAGGCAGTTGGAGGTGTCAGAGAAGTTTCAGAGAGATTGGACCTATATGCATTTCAAAAGCCTGTGTGACTGTGGAAAGCAGCCATTTTGAGAGCAGTGTTGAGTGCAACTAATCCGCCTAGCAACACCACAGCCAAAAGAAACCACTCCTTCTGAAGGGAGGTGGTAACTCTTAAAGGGCCAGATTTAAAAAACATTTTTTTCCATTGCAAAAGACTTTTCAAGATACAAGCCGGCAAAGAAACTATTACTTGCCAGGGGTTATCTAGTCTTGATTGGACATTTCTTTTATATGTTTTACAACTTATTTTTTGTCAAGATTCCAGATTATATTTATTTTCTTCATACCATCTATGAAAGTTTTCAATGGTTGAAGATAAATGTAAATTGCTTGATTTCATTCATTCCCACATTGTTCTTAATCCATTTATATTATGCCCTAAAAAAAGGTGTGCATCTAATTTATGGGGGAAAAGCAAAAGACAATGGAATAGCTGTGATGAATTTAGCCATGAGGGAGGACACAACTAAAGCAAATAATCAAGCAAACTCACTGAGGAGAAACAAAGTGGCAAATATATTAACATACAATAAGACATACCTAAAAATGACAATACAACTGAGCAAGAAAAGGCAGATGGGGCTACAGGGGAAATACCAATATTGCCACTAAGAGATCAAACAAGCCTACAACCATCTGTCTCCTTTTACCTCACCCGCAGCCATATTCCCTCTCTCCCTTCAACTCCTCTTTTCCGTGTTACAAAACCTTCAGTATTGCCTGTTCTTCATATCTACCAATTTTCCTTATAAATATTATACAACTAAAATCCTGCCTTCACCTCGAAGCCCTTCCAAACCCCTCTTAAGCCCTCCACTTGCTCAACTGACCCAATTCTATCCTAGTTCCTCCAAAAGGTTCACCCCTCTATCTTTTCTCCATTTTATTGCTTATTTTCAATTTTTTCCATTTTTAGTGGCTCCTTTCCTACTGCCTACAAACATGCCCATGTTCTGTCCTTCTCAAAAAACCCTCAGTTGATCTTTCTATTTCTGTTAAGTATCATCCCATAGTTTTCTGCCCTTTATGGCTAAACTCCATAAAAAGGCCATCTAAAAGACCTACTCTAAAATTCTCAATAATCTTTTGATTGCCAAATCCAATTTTTTTTCTCAGTTCTCATTCTTTGCAGTCCTTGATACTTTGATCATCCTCTCCTCCTTGATATTCTTTTCTCTATAGGTTTTCAGAGCAGTGCTGTCTCATAGCTGTCCTCCTACCTTTCTCACCACTGCTTCTCAATTTCCTTAATTCTCTTTCAGATCCTATCTTTTAACCATAGCTTTCTCACAGAGTTGTGTCCTAGGCTTTCTTCTCTTCTTCCTTTCTTCTGTTTCACTTTGTGAAACTGATTTAAAGGATTTAATTACAACCTCTATGCTGATGATTCTCAAATGTACTTATCATGCTCTAATTCTCTCCTGACCTCTAATCTCACATTTTCAACTGTCTTCCAGACATCTTGAACTAGATTTCTAGTAGACAAATTGAATTCAATAAGTTCAAAACTTTCCTCCTAAACTCTCCCCACCTCCTACCTTCTCTTTTACTTAAGAGGATAACATCATCCTCATCCCTCAGGCTTGAAAGTTGGTATCATCCTGATTTTTTCTTTATCTCTCATTCCCCATATCAAATCTATTGCCAGTGCCTGTCAATTTCATTTTTGCAACATCTTTTTTTCTGATTTATACATATATTATCATTCAAATCATATTTACATATTATTCATTTTTATAATAGAGTAATCTTTTAAAACCAAAACCCCAAATTATATACTGTATAAACAAGTGACAAATCATATGTTTTCTTCTGGATTTCTTCTCCCACAATTCTTTCTCCAGATGTGGATAGCATTCTTTCTCATAAGTCCCTCAACATTATCCTGGATCATTGCATTGCTTTTAGTAGCAGAGTTAATCATATTTGATCTCCCCACAATGTTTGAGTTTCTGTGTGCAGTGTTCTCCTGGTTCTGCTTATTTTACTCCACATCAGTTCATGGAGGTTTTTACAGTTCTTATAGAAATAAAATAGTTCATAATTCCTTATAGCACAATAGTATTCCATTACCATCACATACCACAATTTTGCAAAATCTCTTGAATATGCCCTTTTCTCTTCCCTGACAGTGCTACCACTCTGATGAAGATCCACATGCCTGGATTATTGCAGTGCCTTGCTGGTGAGTCTGCGTGTCTCATGTCTCTCCTCAGTCCAAAACATCCATCATTAAGTTACCAAAGTAATTTTCCTAAAGCATAGTCTAACTATATCATCTCTTCACTCAATAAACTACAGCAATTCCCTATTTCCTCCAATATTATTTCTGTTTGGCATTCAAAGTCCTTCATAACCTAGCTCTTACCTGTCTTTCCAGTCTTATTATATCTTACTTCTTGCCACATACTCTTAGATTAAGTAGCATTGAGATTCTTTCTGTGCCATGAATAAGACATTCATCTCTAGGGTCTGAGCATTTTCTCATTCCCATTTCTGGACTGCTTGCCCTCCTCATTTCTGCTGCTGACTTCCTTAGTTTCTTTCAAGTTCCATCTAAAACCTCAATTTCTATAGGACAACCTATATATAAATATATATATATACCTTTTCCCCCTGTCTTTGAACTCTTTAGGATACATACGTAGTAGCTACCAGTGAGCTACTTCCTATCCCTACACTTCCAACCTGAGTTCTTCTGGCAAAGCCCTTTTATTGGTGTGTGATATTCTTTCATATGACAGAAGCAGTGTCATTTAGTATATACAGTATGAATAATGAATTCTCTGAAGTGGATCAGATGTATTTGAAATCATACAATCTGTGGTTATAATTATGTAAAATGTGGTTATTGATTTCAATCCAATGGAAAAATGCCATACAAATTCAAATATGAACTCTAGGAGATTCATTATTTCACACTAATCAGGACCTATACACACACACACACACACACACACACACTATATCTATTTATTGTCTCTTTCTCTCTGTCTTTCTTTCTCTGTCTTTGTTTCTCTTTTCCTCCTTCTCCCTCTCTCCCTTTTCAAAGCCCTCTCCTCTTCCTGTTTATGTCTCCTTCCTTTCTTCCATCACTTCTGACTCTGTCCTTTCTCCCTTTCTCTTACCCACTTTCATTTCTCTCTCACTCCTCTCTCTCTACCTCTGACTCTCCCTCCCAACTCTCCTGTCTCTTTATCTCTTTCTCTGTCTCTCTTTCCCCCCATTCATTGTCTCTCTTCCTATCTATCTGCTGCCCTTCTCCCCTGTCTCTTTTTCTGTTTGTCTTTCTCCCCTCCTCTTTCTTTCCCATTTTCTTCCTCTCTCTCTCTCCTTCTCTCTGTGTCTCTCTGTTTGTCTCTCTGTCTTTCTCTCTTTCACTTCCCTCTTTTTCTCTCTATCTGTCCCTGTATTTTTCTTTGTTTCTATCTCTCTTCCCTTCCCTTTTTGTCTCTATCAGTCTCTCTTCTGTATTTCATCAATATAGAGAAATCTGGGTGATGAAACTTCCTCTGCTAAGGCAGATCCTCAACTGGCAAATATTCTGTGACTTATATAGTCTTAGAGTTGACTGGGGGAGAAGTCAAATGACTTTATATGACCAGTATGTATTATGAACAGAACTAGGATTTGAATTACTGATCCCAAAGCTGGAGTTTTATCTACCATGTCATGGTGCTTCCCCTTTAGGACTATATAGATTTTTGAAATGGCTGATTTCTGTTTATAACTGCATGCAACTCAAATTAAATGAAAATGTTAATAAATGCTTACTGGGGATTTTATTTTACTATTCTTCTGATAATATATGGTTCAGTATAATGACCTCCATGTTATTATCCTGAATAATCAATAACCAAATGTACTAGAAAATGAATTTTTCCATCAGAGCTTTCTTATTGAAATCCAGTCAATGTAGAAATAATTATAGATTAGTAGATATTTAGAGGCCATGTTTAGGATGAGGAGGTAAACTGAGACATTGTTAATTAACCTTCAGTTTTTAGCTGATGGTTATGTGTATGTAGTACCTTAAAAAGTATTAAGTGCAGGCTCTGTAGCAGGGGAAAACCCTTCCATATATATTAATGCACTCTTTTTGGAATGGTTGTAATTTAGCAGGTAGACATAAAAGTGAGCTACTTCCTATCCCCACACTCCCAAACTGAGTTATATGCCTTCCCCACACTCCCAAACTGAGTTATATGCCTTAACTGTCCAACTAAATGGTAACCACCCCATTGGCACTGATGATTATATGTTCCTTCTTCTGTATTTGTCCAGAAGAATTTAATGCTTTACCATGCATGAATAAGAAAAAGTATCTACATATATTATTAATGTTTAGTATAATAACATGTATATATTTATATACAAATAAATGAGCACATATACTTATATACATACACAAATAAGTACCTGTATACTTTTTCAGAGAACTTGCTGTTTATTTATTATAGTCTCAACACTTTGAGGTATATAGAAGTATAAGAATTGAAGCCTTATTTCTCAGAACTTACAGTATAAAAGGAGAGTTGAGTAAAGTTTATTTCACACATTATATTAATATCACTAACATCTGCCACAGTTCCTAGAACTTGGTAGCTTCCTAATAAATTTTTTCTGATTGATTTGAAAATGCTAAATAATTTTCATTCAATCAAGGAGCATTTATTAAGCACCTACTAGCTACCAAGCCTTGTACTAGGATTGTGCTAGAATGTAGGTATGCAAATACAAAAAGTAGGGCAGATTTTGCTCTTGCATAACATATTCTAGTGTTTAGAGATAAGTTAATAGAAATTAATTTTTAAAATATATGGTAAAGGAGAGGCACTAGAAATTTAAAGAGGTCTCTTAAAGGTGGTGGAACTTGAGCTGAGCTCTGAAGGGAAATTGGAATTCCAAAGGCTTAGGGAAGAAGGAGAGTACTTTACTGCCTCCTTAGAGGCAGTAAAGTACAAAAGAGAATGTACTATGTGAGAAACTGAAAGCAAGCCAGTGTGGCTAGAGTAAAGAAAGCTTCAGAATGAGTAATACGAAAACAGTATGAAAAAAATAGATTTAAACCAGATTGTGATGCTTATATTTTTCCCTCGAGGCAAGAGAGGAAACAATAGCACTTTTGGAGCAGGGAAGGCAAAGCCCTGGACTTTGGGAATATTAATATATCAACTAAGTGAGAGGTGAGTGACTAGATTCTTTGAGATTAATTAGGACACTATTAAGTAGTCGATGAAGACTTGAACTGGAATGGTTGTGGTGCAGCAGAGAGCAAGAAGATGGGTGTAAGAATGTTGAAGAGGCAAAATGAACAAGTGATTTGGAGGTCAGAGTAAGCAAGGGGAATTTGGGGTGCCTTGAACAAATGTATTTATAAAAACAACCTTTGTGCATTACATATATATATATATATATATATATATATATATATATATATATATATATATATATATATATATATATATGTTTACATATTGTGACAGAGGCTGGCACTAAAGAAAAGTGCTAGGCTGAAGAGTGTGTGGAACTGATCACCTTGACAGGGGAGGGGCCCCAGGAGATTGGAATATTGAGGAGGAGAAGACTCTGGCTGGTAGAGGAATTGGGCTTTCAGTCAGGAGAAGCCAAAGAGAGAAGCTGGAAAAAGACTTTCTCCTCAGAGTTACCCACATTTTCCTGCTTGTGACTGGAAATCTTTCCCCCCAACATTTCCAAACTGAAAAGACTATTGAAGAGGAAACCTGAGAAAGACATTTTAAATCTGTCTGATTTTACCTCAGCTCCTGTTGCCCTAAGTTTGAAGTGTAGCCAAGGGGCCAAATCCTGGGTGAGTCAACCTGACTTTCTCTCAGGAGGCTAAGGCTTCCAAGGCCTGAGTTCCCCCCAAACCAAGGAGGGAGAGGAAAGGGTTTAGATAGACAGGGACCCCCTTTCCCTACTTTTCTTTTCCATTCTTTCCCTGCTAGTTATTCTTTGTATTACCCTGTCTGAGTTGACAGGGTAATTGAGTTATCTGTTCTCCAAGCTGTGAACAACTGTGAATGAACAGATCAAGGGGAGACCCTTTGGTCTCTCATAGGGGAAGGGGGACAAGAGGGACAAGAGTGAATCTGGGAGAGCAGCCTTAGCTAAGGAGGGAAGGCAGAAGGGGGAAAATCTTTAAAACCCCCTTTCCTCTCTCTAAGCCATCCTTAAACATCAGCTGTCTCTCCCCTGAACCCCGCTTTGAGAAGGGGGTCTCCACACTCTTTTCCTCTCTTTTGACAAATAAACAACACCTCACATACAAATGGCACCGCAGATTTAAAAGAACCCAATTTAAAAAAAGCTTTAGTGACCAACTGTCACCAACTATTAGTTGTAACTCCTGAGGCTAGCAGCCATAGTCACTGGCTCTGCCTAGGGGTTTCCACACAGGATCAAAAACATCTTGATTCCTGGTGGGGGGAGTACAAGTCAGTTACCAACTGCCACTTTGGTCATTTGGAAAACCGAGGAAGAGAGGCTATTGTAAAAGGGGCTGTATCAGGGCTGTCAGCTTATAGGATCGAATACAATATGTATGTTTTTCCAGGTGTGTCACAATTGGGGTGCCATTGACAAAGTGTGTGTGTACATGTATATACTTCTATATATGTTAATGTGTGTATGTGTGTGTAAATATGTCTAGATATACTTTGTGAAATATTCTCACAATAATCCTAGATAATGTAATAAGTAAATAATGTAATAAAATAAGGTAACAATATTACTATATAATATAAATCATATAATAAACAAATAATCAATAGGCTCATTTTATAGATTAAAAAAATGGAGATTTAGCATTTTGGCCAGAGTCACCTGGCTTACCAGTTTCAAGGCTGGAATATAAACCCTGGTCTCTGCTTATTTCCTCCAAGGTCAGTGTTCATTTTAACATGCCGTGCTGCTACTCTAAGTGATAAAAGATAATACTGAATTTAAAATTAACATATATGTAAGTATAGAGGCTTGAAATATTCTCTAAGTACAGAGAAAGTTCAACAATATCTGGAAGAGCTGAAATGGAGATAGGATTTAGGAGAAAGAATTGAAGCTGAACCCTGAAAGGATGAATGTTCTTACAAGAAAAAAGGAGTCATGGATTGAAACCAGTGAAAACATGACGTGGAAATAAGTATGATGTGATGTGAGCAGAGAGTGACAGGGATTGAAAGTGAATAATTACCTTAAAAAGTAGTGGGAGAGATGAAGAGCAATGGAGAGATTTTGGGGTGAGAGTGAACTTATGCTAGATTGTTTTCATCTCCATGAATTAGAAAGGGAATTGGGGATATGGATGAGTGAGGAAGGGAAGGCAGAGTATAGTAGGAGCGGAATTGGAGAGCAGAAGAGAAGTTGTGCAATAATTACTATGAGAAGTTCATTAAGAGCAAGGTCACCGTTGACCTTAGGCTTTATGAATACAATTTCTCTGAGTTCTTCATCTTCCTCTAACAATGGTATGCAGTTCAGGAGCTGGAATATAGAAAGCAGATGAAAGGAGTAAACCAGAAATGGGGATTAGCATGGCATAAGGCCAAGTAGGGAATGGGGACTAAAATAGGTGTTTAATAAATATTATTGAATAAATGAATGGATAATCATCTTGAGTTTTGCATTTTCTTCTTAGTTCTATGGAATTTGTATTTTTGTATTGTCTATGTGATTCTCCTTATAATTGGAAAAATGTCTTTTTTCCATAGATACTCTTATGTTTTTGCCTTTGCACAGTCTGTCCCCAATAATTAGAATACTCTTCCTCCTCATCTCTGTATTCTCGAACTCCTATGTCCCTTCAAGTTAGCTCAGTTTGCAGTAAGTTATGTTGAATGACTTGAATTTCTTAAGAGTTGGCACTACTTTCACTCTCTTTATTGGGTCCATGGTGTTAATTATATAGTGTGGGGTCCCCACTGACATGCTTTGAAAACTATCCTGGGCTCAAGAAATTCTATGATATATTCAGAACAACAGCTAACTAACCCCTGATCCCATAACAGACCAAAACCCAAAAGATATATTAATTTAAAAAACCCAATATTTAACTCTTAAGAGATTATTCAGATAACTAAAAAGGAAAATCTCCATTTGTAAGTACATCTCCTACAGATTCTCTCAACTTCAGTAGAAGCCTCCACAATTCCTGGGACTACAACTTAGTTGAACCTCCTCTTCCTTCCAAAGTTATCATTTGCTTTTGCCATCTTTTGGTCTGGTAATATTATTTTCTGGGCAGGTTTTTAAAAGTTATGTTTTCTTTCCCTGCTGATTTGCTTGCCAGTTTCTATTTTGATCTAGGAGCTACTAGTGGTAGTTGCAAGGTCATTTTTTCCATCAAGGATGCAATGAAAATGCAGATCCCCTGAATACTAGTGTGGTCTGCTCATTGTATGCTTAGTTACTGCCATCTCTTGGTTCTTCTAAGAATGGCCATAATTAACTTGCCACTTGACTGTAGGACTCCTAGATGGAGTTAGTTATAAATAACTTACAGCTATCTAGTCCAATTTCTCCCCTCTTTCATTTTACAGAGAAGGAAATTGAGAACTGAGGTAGAATTTGAACCAGTCCTATCTTAAGAATCAAGGCTCTTTTCATTCCTCTAGAAATTGATGACATCCCCCTAGCTGAAATCCGGAGGGCTATTTTAGCTCTTTTATGAGTCAGATGTATAGCTATGCACAGCCAGTGCACTCTTTAGCTCTTTTGGATTTCCTGTCCATTTCCTTCTTCAGTCCTCTTGGCTTTTTCAGATACACTGGGAAAATTACTTTCAACTCCTGTCATGGCCCTAGTCTCCAGAAAACTCTAGAGAATGAGATGTATGTGGGAGATATTAAAGAGGTAGAATTGACAACTGATAGTGCAATGCAACCCTCTAATCTCTGCCTCATGTTGCTGGTTGCCCTCAGATTGTCCTCTTCAAGTCTTCCCACATGCCCTATTTATTTCTCTCTAAACATCATTGACCTTAAAGCATGAACATTTATAGTTCTTGCTCTGAATACAGTAGTAGAGTAATTTTTAATAAGATGAATTTAAATTGGAATGACTTGAACTTGGGTTCAAAAAAATCAACCTTAAAAAAGATGGGGAGGCACAACTAGACTGTTAATCTGAATAAGATCTTCGTGGAAAAAAAGGTCCATACAGGTCAACAATGTATTTTATTAGCAAAGAAAGCTAATGTGTTCTTGTTGTGAGGCTTGAGGTGAACCCCCTGGATTCCAGATGGGTACCTTTTCAAGAATGCAAGACTCCAAAACTTAGCATAAAAATAAAAAGAGAAATTTGTTAATTTGGAATCCATGTTGAATTTGGCTGGGAAGACAACATAGATGGAAAGCTGCCTCCTAGAGGACATCAATTCTGGGGTCTTTATACTCTTTACAGCAGGTGATAAGTGACTTGAAGAGGGTATGCACTTAGGAATGATGGGGGTGGGTGGGTGGGTGGTGGGGGGAGGGGGGGAGATGGTTGGTCATCTGACTGGGGTTAGAGGGGTGTCATGTCCTAAAGACATAGGGGGTGATCCTCATAGTTTAGGGGATAAATGGATGTCTTAGGTACAACCCGATGGTATCAAAGCATAGTCTGGAGGTGTATCTCTGTGTCCATCTCAAAACCTAGGGGGGATCCAAGTAGGATAATTTTCTTGAGGGTGGGGTCTTTCCCTTTTGATGTAGCAGGGTCTTATCAGGAGTTTTTTTTTTTTATGTTTTAGGGCTAGATGTCACAAGGATGCAAGGAAGCAAAGGAATTTTCCTGCTTACAGTTTGGCCTGAAACACTTCTATAATTTGAGGGGTACAACATCCCATGCCAATCTTAGACTGCATTATGAGAATTGGAAAGTCAAAGATTAAGGACTTGATAATTCCCATGTACTCTGGTCGGAACACACCATATATAGAGTCTTGTATTGAGTTGGGGGAACCATATTTTGAGAAAGATGTTCATAAACAGGAGTGGAAGCCACTGAAGAACTGTTTGAAGGATTATTTCGTGCTAAAGGAAAGCACTAAAAGCAATATTTGGAAGCATCAAAGGGAGAAATTTAGGTTTGATATCTAAAAAAATCCAAACTTCCTAATAGAGCTATCTCAAAGTGGAATGAGTTGCCTAGAAAGGAGATGCTTTCTTCCAACTTGGAGATCTATAACAGTCTGGATAAGAAAATGTGTCAGATATATTATAGTGGGAATTTCATATGTATATGAGTTGTTAGATGGCTGCTGAAGTCCCTTCTAATTCTCAAGTTTTATGATGTTATGAAATGTTTGAAGGGATGGCTTTGTAAGATTTAAAATTAGATTTGACTAAATATGAGAGTTATAAAAGTAAGATTTTGGTCGCCTTTTGTAAAATATTAACCCTTAAGTCAGAAAAACTGTTAGCAGCTTTTATTTACATCAAGGTAGAGATATTAAAGTGGAAATATATAGGGAGGAGGTAGAGAATTGTCTGGCTTGCCAGCCCAACTGCTGATCCAGTGAAGTCTGGTTCAGCCCAGCAAGGGCTCTGTCAAGTCCCAAACTCCAAAGTCCTGGTGGCATCTTTAGCCAGAAATCCACCAAAGCAAGCCTCTTCCTTCAGCCCCAGTCATTCACCCAGGAATTCTCTCCAGCACAGAATGCTCCAGCTCAAGATGAGTACAGGAAAAGTGACTGTCTCCAAGAGTCTCCCTTCAGCCCATCTTACCAACACAGGATGAATGAACTAATCTTCAGGCTGGTCTTTTTAAAGCAGTTTTCTTGACCACTTCCTGTCATTCCCCCACTTCATGCAAACCAGTCACATCTCCCAATTTGCCTAGCAGTGGGCAGTGGGGGAAAGAGGGTCAGTAGCCTTTGGAGTTGTGAGCTTCCTCTAGTAAGTGACTTATGAAGTCCCTTACTTAAAGGTTAACTTGGAGCTAAGTAGGAGTACTTTAAGCTCTTGGTTTGATTAAATTAAAGTTTGCTGATTAATTACATTAAAAATAAACTAAGAGAGTCTAATTCTCTCTCCACAGATTACAAACATATGGGTTGTATTTGTTCTGTATACATTCAGAAAAACTATTAAGAAAAATATATATTTATTTATTCATTCATTCATTTATTTATTTATATATTTAAACACTTACAATCCATCTTAGAATCAATACTGTGTAATGGCTCCAAGGCACAAGAATAGTAAGGCTAGGCAATGAAAGTTAACTGATTTGTCCAGAGTCTCACAGTTGGGAAGTATCTGAAGCCAGATTTTAATTCTGTCCCTAGACTGGCTTTCAATCCACTAAATCTGCCCCCTAGGAATATTTTAAAAAGCAAATTTGGCTTGGAAAGAGAGACTATTTTTTGGTCATCAGAGATTGCCAAATATTGGTAAATAGTCATTGGTAATCAGAGCTATTCATCCCTAAGTGTATTGTAGATTATCTCATTTTTAGAAACCTTCCAGCAAATGGCTGATAATCACTTACTTGTTGGGTATTTTGTAGAGGTCATTTTTGTTCATACATGGGCTAGGTGGCCTCGGAGGTCCTTCATAACTCCCAGGTAGCCCAGAGGGAGAGCTGCATAGGCATTATCTCATTTGATTACTATAATAATGCTGTCAGTGTTATTGGAAATTATCATAAATTCTGTGATTTGTAATTTCTGGTTACAGAGGAGGTAGAAGAGTGGGTTTCATGGGATAGCAGCATGCATTTTGTAGAGCGGGATGAAAATGAGAGCGCAGTGAGATAAACCAAGCCAAAAACTGAACTCCTGAGAAAAGCATGGAAATGAATGAGAAAATAATAGCTGACTGCTGAAAGAATTTGAAATGAGAATTCTAGAGAAAGGAAACTCAAAGGCCAGGTTTCTGAGATATAGAGGCAAAGGGATAGCGTGAAAGTGGAAATGAATGAGGAGGAAGGAACATGCTTAGTCTTCCTTGTAGCCTAGTTTGTCTAGCCACAAGGTTGCACTTTATCATAAGGAAGATACTATAATAAGAGTAATATTTAGTGACTTACTTATTTAGTGGAAACAATAACAAGAGCTGAAATGTATGCAGAATGTGAGGGTTGCAAAGCACTTCATATATGTCATAGGTTGGAGAGATGGGGAAGGGGGATTTGATTCTCACCTCCTTACTTAAGTTGATGCAATCACAGAAAATAAAGTGGATCCTGGAAGTACTAATGTATTATATTAATGGGTGATATAAAGGATTAGAATTAGAAAGTCAGCTGGCCAGTGGATTTTGCCCACCCCTCTGCCACCACTTCAGGGACATCTTGCAGCAGAGCTACCCACCCATAGGAGATATTACTTCTAGCAGAGAGCAGAAAGAAAGAGATCCAAAGGGCACATCTTCAAGGGGCATTAGAGGGACAGTAGAGAAAAGAAAGAGCTTATCCTAGCAGGTGGGACTTGTGTTGGAGATAAGAAAATGCAGGAAGGCTACTGAGCAACCATCTAGTTATGTGCCAGGCACTGTGCCAAATACTTTACAAAATATTGTCATTCGATCTTCACAACAAACCTGGGAGGTAGGTGCTGTTACCATGCCCATTTTACATTTGAGGAAACTGAGGCAGGCAGTGGTGAAGTGACTTGTCCCAGATCAAACATCTAATGTCTAGAGTCCAAATTTGAATTCATGTCTTCCTGACTCCAGGCTCAGCACTCTGTCCAATGGATCACCCAGGTGCCACTAAGCATTCCTGGTACGACTTTTCTTTACCATATGCAACCTCTATTTGTGTCTCCCTACCAGTTTATGTTGTTTGTGCCCACTTTCTAAGTACCGTGCATTTATTTGTGGGAGTGTGGCAGGAGGAATGTCTTAGTGTTACTGCATTTATTTATTTATTCTATTTATTTATTCCATTTTTATATTCTATTCTATATTTATATATAATAGATATATTATAGCTATTCTATTATTCTATCTATTTACTCTATTTATTAAGTCATCTTAGTAAATTATTTTACCTTGAGATAATTGTAACTGGTTAATGTAAAGTAAAGTAAGCTTAAGTGGAGAATCCTGAGCTATAGTTTTAGCAATAAGGATAATATTGTATAACAAATGTATACAATATCATATGTTATGGTATAATATATATAAGTATAATAATGCCCTAAGAACCCAAACTTCAAATCTGTGTGCTCAGGGTACTACACATCCATTATTTTATTTCATCTCTATAATAATCCTCTAAGGTCAGGTGCAATTATTTTAATTATTTTATAGATGAATCATCTGAAACTCAGGTTAAATAACTTACCCAAAGTCACCCAACTGCTCAGTGCCAGAGGCAGATTCACACCCAGGTCTTAATGACCTTCTGACCCCCCCCCCCAAAAGGTGGACATTACAGGATGGGTATTAACTCCTAGGCTAAGTATGTAATTGGTGCCTTAAGGTTCTTTCTCTTGCATTTCCAGCCTTATAGGGGACTTAATTCCATGCTCTCAATGGTAAGAGCTAGGCAACTAGGGTTAGATGACTTCCCTAGAGTCACACAGCTAGGAAGTGTCTCTGGTCAAATTTGAATGCAGGACCTTCCATCCCTAGATCTGGCTTTCCATCCAGTAAGCCACCTATCTGTCCCTGCTCTCAGTAACTTTTTGCTAAAATTTCATTAGGGGACCATAGGGTGGTGGCAGTTTGCCTTAGTCACATGGTCCTAAGCTTCAGGATCCTTATTTTGCACAACAATGGATACATTCCAATCCAAAAGGTATTTATTAGGCAATTTAACATATTAATAGTAAGAAAATGAAGAGAGCAAGAAAGAAAAGTGCAGAGAGATGTAGGGTGAGAAACACAAGGTCTTAGCTGGAATGCAAAAGAGGATTCTGAAAAAGAATGGAAAACCAGGATAAAGAGGGGAGATGAAGCTGAAGCTGAGGAGTTCCTGGGTCACTCCATAACTCTGAGGGAACTTCTAGGAGTTAACTGCCAGCCCTAAGGAGCAGTTGGGGTGTGTGTGTGTGTGTGTGTGTGTGTGTGTGTGTGTGTGTGTGTGTGTGCCGTGAGAAAAGTTCCTGGCTTCTGGACTACTATTTCTCTGATCCTGCTAGTGGTTCCTTGTATGGTCCTGCTTTCTGGATCCTGTCTGTTCCTGAATTATTCCAGTCTGTTCTTGATCTTGTTTTAAATCTGCCTGCCTCTGAAGAAGAAATCTAGCTTGAAACTGAACTGATTTGTTTTACTCCATAACTTCTGCAGGGAGTAGCTTGCAGACCCTGGTGACCCTTTCACCTGTCATTAAAACCTGTCCAGCCAACTTCATCTATTGACTTTTTCTGAAAACTGTTTTGGAGAGACCACAGATTAGGGAAGCTAGGACAGGGATTTGGGGGTTACAGCACAGCCAGTTTAGGGTGTGAGATAGCTTGCAAGATCCACTGAAGAAAGGCTTTTTTGCAAGCCTCCTAGATGGTGGGTGGAACATACATTTCTTAGCCTGGGGACCTCCTTGGCCCAACTCCCACACCCAGTTCTTGTTATTTTACTTCATTAAAACAGTTTTTGTGATAACTACTGAAGTTAGATTGTGTTTGTAGAATCTCCAAGCCTGGGGGTGGGGAGGGAGGGGGAGCCATCTTACCTTCTGAGCCTGAGAGAAAGAGACAACTGACTTCTGCTTTTACCGACCTTTTTGAGTGGCAAAACCTACGTCTTTCAATAGCCAAGCAAGGATTAGCCTAGACTTTGTCAACTAGAAAAAACACAGAACTATTAAATAGTCAAAAATCACTCTTTAATCAAGGGGAAAGGGGTTAGCGCTACTAATGCGACAACAGAGCTGCTTCCCATGACTGCACAGAGCCAAGACACCCTGGTCACTAGCCCTTAGGAGTGCCACCGACTCAGGATGGACTCCAGGGAACAAAAGAATTTGGGGAACCTATATACCACTCTAGATGACCTGGGGGCTTGGAGTGAGAGGGACAGTTGATCGACTTTACAATGGTAAGAAAGGAAAATGAGGAGTTCCAGACAGGAATAATAGTGAGGGGCTGATGCCCTACAAAGGACACAAAAGGGAAAGACTCAGCCCAGGGCTGGGTCACCTTAGCCCAGGGGGAGAAACCATTGGGACAAAAGGGATGCTTAATATTGGATGGGATTAGCTGTTCCCACCCAAACTACCAGGAAGTTCACTGTCTGGTGAAGAGGGACCTTTCCCTCAGGGGGAAACCTCTTCTGTGACAAGGTCAAAACCTGGGGTTTCTACACTCAAACTAAATAAACTGGGAATCTCTATATTTCCATATTGACAACTTGTTTACCTTTTTTTCAAAATCACTGCACCTGGTTTCAGTATCCCCAATAGTTTATTAAAATGTTTCCAGAAGAATTCTCCATTCTAGAACTGTTCTCAACTTTTTTTGGGGGGTAGGGGGGCATGGAGCCCATTGGGCATCTGCTGAAGTCAGGGCACCTTTTCTCAGAATAGTATTTTCAAATTTATAAATATATTTCATAGGATTGCAAAGGAAAGCAATTATGATGGAAATAGTTACAGATATTAGAAAAGAAGTTTACAGACCCCTGTGTGAAGATTCCCTGCTACAAGAAGCTTTTCCTGGTCTTCCCTGTATTGGCTCTGTCCAGTTTATCCTTTGAATACAGTTGTTTGGTACACAGCTGTTTACATGCTTCTCCCAACAGAGAGTGAGCTCTTTCAGAGCAGTGACTGCCTTTTGCTCTTATCCCTGGAGTTTATCAAAGTGCTTTGCACATAACATCTTAAATTTTGAAGACTGCCTGCAAAAATACATATAAAAGATCTATATTTTTCTCATCGGGTGCCTTACAATGGCCAGTACTGAAAGGTATAGTTTCCTGATAATTTCAAATCAGCTGAAGGCTTAATTACTTGTTCCTTCATAGTCAAAAGCCACACTTTCTTCAAGATATCTTTCAGAGCTCCACCTTCTATGATAGATGATATTGGAGGGTATATTTAATTAATACTATTAATTATCAATTAATAATTCCAAACAGAATCTTCATTTGACTGACAGCTGACCCATCTGCAGCTTCTGTCCTTTGCGTGCATGCCTCTTCCACACTTCTAGTGTATAGTCCATTCATCTTCCATAATCTAATCTTCTTTTACCAGCAGAAAGAAGGAAGGGAGAAAAAAAGATAAGTGTGGCCCAACCGTCTTAGCATTTCTTCCCATCTTGGAAGCCCCATTTACTGTGTCTGTTTCTCAACAATTATAGCAGGTTTTTCTGTACTTGACTCCCTGGGAGAGAAGTGGAACATCCCACACTTCTTTTCTCTTTGCAGGCTGGAAACCTGCTGACTTAATTTTACACACAATGCTAATTTAGATAATTACAGTCTCTTCCCTGGTTTCCCCTTAGCAACAGGCTTCTCCTGTTCTGAAATAGGTTATGGTTAGAAAGCTTTCTTAAAGATACAAAAACACTTTTTCCAGGGCAGAAAACTAAACATAATAGGAATAGAATTTTATTGAGTTTAATCCACAGGAGTCGCTAAGGTGTACTTCAAAATTCCAGTCTTTTAAATGATACTGTAATGATCTGAAGCAGGTAAAAATGGGCCCTTGTACATGGGAGTGTTTTTGACCTAAAAGAAAATCAGGACAAAACCTAAAGGAAATTGCTTACCAAGCCTAAAATGGAAATACTCCCTCCTCTTTGTTTAGCATCATTTGCATTGATTTTCATGGGGAGTATCTGTGTGAGTTAAATGAAGGGAGGATAATATCACTTACTCCTATTATCTACCCTTTGCACCTTACTTAGTCATTTGGCAATCTGGATTTTAAATTAAATGACATGGATCTACTTGTGGGATCAGAGGACTTTGAGCTAGAACAATAATAATCAGATAATAATTCTGGAATTGAACCCCCAAACTCTGATTGTAAGTCTATTAGAGACTGGGCAAATGTGTGCTATCGATTTTGGTTTGCAGGAGTTACTGCTGAGAATTGGTTGTGGGGAATGAATGTTGTAGTGGATGGAATGCCAAGCCTAGAGTCAGGAAGACTTATCTATCTGGATTCAAATCGAATATATCAGACACCAGCTATCTGGGTGACCCTGGGCAAGTCACTTAACTTTCTCTTAGTTGCCTAACCTATAAAATGAGCTTGAGTAGGAAATGGCAAAACACTCCATGATATTTGCCAAGAAAACCCTAATTGGGGTTACTCAGACATGACTGAAAATGATTCAATGATAACAATGTCTATAAGAAACAGGTCAAGGAAGTTCTGTTTGTAGTTGGGGGAATATTTTCACTTTTTTCAGGGAATTTAAAATTGTGAGTCAATGCCATTTTTTGGAGTGGGGATGTTCTGGGTTCAAGTTGAACCTCTTGAAGACAATGAAAAAGTCCATTTATGAGGGCAGTAAGGATGCTTTTTTTCTTTAAAATATCCCGATGAAGTTTTCTTTAAAAACTATTATACTGACAGACGAATTTGTTTTAAACTTTTTATTAGAGAAATCAAAAGTTTTAATTTCAAGATGATGGTAGCATAATTTTATCTTGCCATCTGTTTTGTTCATAGGAATACACAGAATCAGTTTGTACAAGCATATGCAACAATTCAATAGGTGCTTTGTGTACTAAAATCAGTAATCTGATTGGTTCTAAACTACCAAGTTTCCATGCAGTCTCCTTTGTATTGGTTGGCAGCATGGTAAAATTCCAAATGGAATGCTTTCATGCACTGTTCTGCAATGTAACTACAGCAGGCTTTAAGACCATGCAGATTAACACTGTAGCAAATTGTTTTTTTTAAATATTTAACAGACATAAAAAGGTTATTTCCTGATATGAAATTCTGAAAATCTGCATAAATATTTTAGTGTAAAATTAAATTAGTTATGTACTTCTTTTTAAACTAGAACTTGAAGTATCAAGAATGCCCACGTAATTCATATACACACACATATATATGTATATATTTATATATATACTTGGTTCATTTTGCTAAAAGTCTTGATAATTAGTCAAATGCTATTCTGTGCCATATGTTTAATCAGCATTTACTTGGTAAGAGAAGGACGGTGGTCGTACACATTTATAGTCATCATTGGTGCTTGTGTCATGCAAACACAGGTCTAGTAATCCTGCTTATTAATCTTGTCATGTGGCAACAGTTAAGTGATTTTCTACAATATTGTGAATTAAAGTGTATAAATATTTTATACATTTTCACAGTTACAAACTTTTGCCAATATCCATTTCACAATCTTTAAGATACAACAATGACTTGTAATATTGGGAATCTGCAGCAGTAGGATCAAAATGCAAATTCTCTAAAGCAATGTTTGATGTAAACTTTTCCTAAAGTGCCTAACGCAATTCTTTTAACCTTTGAGCACTGATGAAATTTGGCACAAATACAGTTGTCCTGTATTTTCCATCATTTAACCACATCAACAAATTTTACAGGAAATTGGCTTCTTTCGGCAAGATGAAGATATGGCACTTACTAATGAGGTAACTTGGATGTAAGGAATATCCTGTAAAGTTATTGATATATCACACTAGAATTTCTGCTGATGAATTTGCAGAAAGAAGTTTTCCAATGCATGCATTTTCTGCATGATTGTTGCCGTTACTCAAACCTATCCTGGTATATCACAAAGCAGGGTTTTGAATACCAAGCTCATTTTCTTGGGATGATGGGGAAAGAATACTTCAATTGAATTGCAAATGGTTAAACTGTGTGCCTTCTTGAAAAGACAGCTTGTCACAACATTAATAACTCCTGGTTGACTAAGGTTCTTCAGTACTCAAAATGTTAAAACTGAATGCAGACTCACATCTTCTCCGTGGTCTCAGGCAATATCTTGCCTAAACAGAAGGGGAAAAATAACAAATAGAAGGAAATGGTTTTAGTCCTCAGTGTATAGGGGTCTGCGGGTTGGGGGCAGCATTTGGACATGTTTAGCTTTTCAATTGGGGTTGTGGAGCTTTACACCACTGTTGCTGGTCTTCGGTCCATCTCGGCTTCCAATTTCACCATCTGCTGCATCTCCTTTGCCTGTAACACCAGAAACACAGTCTTAACCAGTGTACCACTTGCTTGGAGATGGTGTCAAAATGAACTGTTTTCCTATGAACTCTTTCTCTCCCAACATCTGAGGCTTTTTCTGCACAATGTCAGGAAAAATTAACCAAAATAGTGAAAAATCTAGCCGGTCATGTATCTAAATGATAGCTAATGTTTTTATTTTTAATCCATTCCTGAAATGAACTGAAATTGTTTTGGCTTGCTATCGACACAATCAATGTCCTTTTAAAAAAAAATAGTAATTACATTGACCTTTATGTGGTCTAGATATTCACGCAACTGGTTAGTATCACTAGATTTTCATTTAATTGGAATATTTATTAGGGAAGCATAAAGTTTGCTTGAAAATGTTCTCTTAGGTTCACACACTTAGCCATATGCTTCCTTACTGGACAAGCCAGCTTGTCCAGTTATTTCCCTGGCTGGGCTAATAATTATAAAACTGCCAGGAAGAAATTCAAGTTAATACCATCTCAGGCAGAACATACAGGACACCCAAACAATAGTAGATCTGTTGAGGGGAATCCATTTGCCTTGTATTATAAAGACAAAACAAGCAGCTGAGCTCTTTTTTTACTTTCTAGGGGACTCTCTGATGTTATACCAACAAAGCCCTTGCCCTAGCTTCCACTGTAAATATCTATGTAAAAATAACTTTTAAATATTATCCTTAAAATACATATGTAGATATGTAGTGAGCACTATAAGATATATCTAATCTGAGGGGGGAAAACTGTTGCCTGCTTCATTATCAAATGACATAACATTGAGAAATAAAGAAAAGTTCAGAATGGAAACAGAGACAATAAGAAACGATTCAGGGTGTAGATTAAAGTAGGATTCAGAGTCTTCTGAAGTGCTGTGATGTTGCTACTCAGCTAGGCCCAGGGATGGGCGCTCCAGCTGAAAGGAGGGCAATTGGAGGGATTTGCAGTTCACTTTGGTTGTGCCCATCGGCTTCTAAATGGCTTTTATTACAAAGTCTTGTTGGTAAGTGAGAATCTAATTGGAGAGTTCAGTTCTTGCCGTGTCTTTTGGATAATGTATTTCTTACTCTCAGCTTGGTGCCATAGGGGTAGATACACAAGTAGTGCAAAACAGTTCATCAGGCCTTTATTCTTAAACTGAAGACAAATTATTTCTGCTGTTCTAAGCCCTACACAACAGAATGTTTTTGTTTTAAAACTTAGGATCAATTGGATAATTTAGAGACATGTAGACATGAAGAAAAAATATACAGACATATGAAGATGACACACAGAGATGGTGTTTGGAAACATGATATTATGAAACATTATAGACTTTGAAAACTCATCTTTTTTGTGTTTTTATTTGAAAAATAACAATAAATTTTCTTCCTAATGATTAGCCTGGTTCTGTGCTTTTCTTCCCCCTCAACTGGTGGAGGTTGGTATTTTAAAAAAGGAAGAAAGAAGATCTAGTAGTAGTTAAGAATTTACTGTCATGATACACTAAGTTAAGGCAGAGATGAGTTAATATGGATGTTATGAAGAATGATGATTAGGAAGCTGAAGCAGAATAGTTGTTGCACTAAGTATGATGAAGAGATTCTCTGTGAAGTGTGTGCAAACTGAACTTTCAAGATGTGAAAGCCTTATCTGTCTGTCATTGTCCAAAGCATCAAAGTCCATTCTCGGAGAGGTATCAGGCTTATTAAAGTCACTCTCCAAAATGGGGAGGATCGTGGTCTTTCACTCTCAACCGAACTGCTAACAGCATTTGCTGTAGCACTGAAGTAAAGTTCTCAAAATGGCGGATTGGATCCCTGACCATGAATCTAGTTTTCAAGCCTACCATTTGGTAAATCCTTATAAAAACAGCGCAGAAATCATTCTCTGGAGGGTTTTCAGCATGATTGCTCACATGGATCCAGTTATCAGAAATCCAAACATGAAATAAACAGTTAAGGCTATTCAATCCCAAACCCCGAATAGTCATTGGGAACAGATGCTAATCATAAATGGTGAACAATGCTATTAGCAATCATTATCTGGCTGGTACTTTTGTGAGACTGCTTCTGCAGAGAGTGCACCCAGGATAATGATCTCATTTAGAAGGAAAGCGGCAGCTTGCTGATTATAGGTTCAGGCCTACCTTGTGTTTGAGACACTGCATGACAGGATTTCAAAAGCTGTTTGTACAAAAATAGTAATGTCACAATTGAGTCA
This sequence comes from Monodelphis domestica, assembly GCF_027887165.1. Lineage (NCBI taxonomy): Eukaryota > Metazoa > Chordata > Mammalia > Didelphimorphia > Didelphidae > Monodelphis > Monodelphis domestica. The sequence continues at coordinate 625,722,941 of NC_077227.1, forward strand.
TACAACACAAAGCAAATAAAATAAATGAATACTGAAGTGAACTGGAGAAATGGATGTAGAAACCATATGCAGAAAAATAAAAGACTAATAAAACATGTGTCTGCCCATTAATTGAAAAACTTTCCCAGGTCCACATCTGTGGGAAAATAGCAAACATTTCCCCCTTTTCTTCTGCTCTAGAAAGTTCAGAACATACAACTTTATTTAAGACCTCTCACAACTCTAGTTGATAAAAGGCTAATGGGGGGAAATAACAAGGAATTAAAACTCATTCCAATGGCCAGATGAAATTCTTGGGCACGGGAGCGCGGCAACTATTAACATTACTAATATGTCCAAAAGGATGGGGAAATAGGAGTAGTGCAAAACTGGTTGACATTAATTAAAAGTAATTGAATTTGAGAGTTGTCTTCTTCACATTTGATACTGAGCCACTACTCTAGAAACAAGTCTAGTTCTAGGCTCCATGTTTTAAGAGGCATTATGGACAAAAGGACCAAAAGGAGAGCAAGAAAGATGACTAAAGGGAAAAATTAGATGAAAACATTAAAGCAATCCTTTTAAATTTCACCTGGGGAATGGTCTAGTAAGAGTTTTCAGGTATATTTGGGATTACTTGACCAAAGAAAGACTGTGAACAATTGTATTCCACCTTTACTGAATTTAGGCTAGTGTTTGTGCTGTCCTATGAGGGATCCAATTTAGAGATAAGAACCCATTTTCTAATTGGGAAGGGTGGGAAGTATTAAAAGGCATTACTGAAGGTAAAAATACTTAAATTACTGAGGGTTAAAATGAGGAAGGGATCTCAGAGTTCATCTAGTCCAAACCCTTTCATTTACAGATGAAGAAACTGAGGCTCAGAGGCATTAAATAATTAACCAAAGATCATACAGGTTTAGTCAGGAGCAGAGTCAAGATTCAAACTCAAACCTTGATTTCAAATCTAGTGCATGTTAAACTTGACCATAAATCATTGTGGAGGCATCTCTAGAAGTCCTGAAATTCAAAATAAATCCTCACTTGCAGATATCCAAGACTTTCCTTGAAGCTGACAATGCCATCCACTATAACATTTCCATATAAACATTTCCTATAATTATTTTCACCTCCACTTAAGACTGTGGTAACTGTACATGCTTTTATATTTCCCTTCTTCCCCACTCTCTCCATTCCTTCATTCCCTACCATTCTACCCAATGATGCCTAGAATAGTTCAATTATTAGTTGATGCAGTCTAATTTTTTAAACATAGTAATCCTAAAAAGTGTAGGGTAAGCTTCATTGTTTATTAGGCTAGGTTTATATTGCTATAGCTATGTCAATTAGGTATGTAATATCATAAAATGGCATTTTTTGCACCTTACACAATCTGAATATTAATCATTCTGATTACCAATTAAGCTCATTTAAGGTCATCTCACCGTCTGTGTAACCTAAGCTTATATGACCCAAATTAAAACATAATTGGCTTTTGATAATAAGAGGAAATGTGTACAAAGTTGAAACAAAAAAACCCCAATACCATAAAATGATGAGATAACTACAATTACATTCAAAAGAATGATTTCAAGGCAAAAAACTACTTTAGTTCAGATTGCTTCAAAGTAGAAATAATTGTCAATGATTATATTTTTCTTTTGTGCTCTTACTAGATGTAAGATTAAAAACATTGGCTAACTAAATTTGTGGGCTTGTGCTTTTAGCTTTAAGAAGTAGATCCAGTTTTTGGAGCTTAGTATGATAATAAGTAATTCTAGTACCTTTTTTTGTAGTTTTATTTAATGCCACACTAACCAACATAATGCATTCAAATACAGTTTCTTAATTTATTGAATTTCTAGGTTTTACTTTAAAACAATACCTTTATTCTTGTTTTTAACAATACTCTTTAATTGCTCAATCCCTTGTTCCTAATTTCACATTTGTGGACAAATCAGATTTAAGAAAAATAGACTCCCTCTCTCTCTTTCTCCTATACACACATGAACAAGCACATATTTAGAAACATATACATTTACATATAATGTGACAGTTAACGGATCTAAGTGACTTCCAAATCTCATTTTTATTCTCTTTTTTTTGATGTGTTTCAATTTAAAAAGAAATGGAAACAGTGTAATAGTTTAATATTTAGATACTTATTATCTTAAAACAATTAAGATTAAAATAACTATCAAAATGTGGAAGGTGTGTTAAAAATAGTGCATTGATTAAATTAGCAGTGGCATAGTTCAAAGTCCTATTCTAGAATGAATTTTGGTATTGACTCTATCACTAAACTGTATAACCTTCTAGGGCCTCAGTTTCCACATTTGTAAGATGAGGGGGTTAGACTTGATGGTCTTCAACATTTCGTCCAGCTCTAGTATTTTACAAGAAAACCAGTTATATTAATTAGTGAGCAATTTTTAAAAAGGTCTTTATTGTCTTTTTTCAGGATTATTTAGTGTATGTTTAAATAATCTAATGTCGTTAGCTAAAAGGGATATGAAAACATCCAATTGCACCTGGAGAGCTGAACATTTTCAGAGACAGAACCAACAATTGTTTAACCTTTGGCAAGTTATAAACTCAGTTATTGCTGGGGAAGGGATTTTGAGAAATTATTCTTCTGAATTAGATACTAAGCTTATTTATTTCTATACTTTGGTTGTTAGCACTCTCCAGACTTCAACAATTTTCAGTAACAAAGCTCTAGGTGCCATGCCTTCCTGATAATGGTGCCAGAAATTACATACAGCATAATCCAGAGTTCATATTTTTCTTCCAAGAATCTCTGAATCCTTAGTCAACCAAATTAAAAGATTTTCATTCACATGATTACTTCTCAGTCTTGGCAAAATATTATACTATTGATAGTAATGTGATCTACTCCCCTAAAAGCCTCTATCTCTGCTGCAAAGAAAAATACACCATTTTTTGGAAACCTCTGTACTTTTAATGAAAAACATTTAGTTACAACACCTGAACTGCTTATGATCAAATTTCCTTAATATACGTAAAATTAAGCAGGTAGTAATGGAAAGACCACTGGCCTGGCAGTTAGGAGAACTAGATTTTAGTCCTGGCTCTTCTACAAATTAGTTATGTGACCTTGGCAAATTACTTCAACTCTCTGTATCTTTGTTTCTTCATCTGAAAAAAAAGGGGGGGATGGCATTGTCTAGATGATTTCTAAAGTCCTTTAAATTCTAATATTCTGGTAAATTATGTTGCTGGAGCCTCTTTTGGTTGGGTTCCATTTAGCAGTGCTTGTTTGCCTGTAGAAGCTAAAAAACTACTTGAAAATATCTCTATCTCTATCTCTAGATATAACTCTAGATATCTCTAGAGTTGGCTTTCATGATCATCAGATGCCCTCCTCTGGATTTTCTTTTGGCACTATCCCTTTTGTTAACTCCAGAATCATGTCTTAATGCCTATTGGTTTACTTTCCCACATTCTTTCCCTTCTAAGCACCAATATTTTCTGTCTCTTTTGGATGTAACGATGGTAAGTGTGATTTCTTGAAGTAACCATTTCTTAATGTTTCTAATAGTAGTGATCTCACTACAAAACAGGAAAGTCAAAAGATCTTGATCTTTATGTCATAAAACAGCTTATTTATTTTATACCTTTTTGGGTAAAATACCTGCTCATTCTGTTTTTCCAGGACTTCTAGATGTTCAAGTTGAACTTTTTTCAACTGATCCATTTCTTTAGACTGTTTCATTGCGAGCTGCAAATGAGATAGTAGTAAATTACATCCAAAACAGTTTGTGTTCTCAAAGTGAAAGATAACTGGGCGCCAAACACATTAAAGGGGATAAAGGAAGTGTATGGGCACAGATGACTTTGAAAAAGAGAAGTGTTATGTATAGGGTCAATCCATGGTTAGAGCTTGGCTTACTTTTCTGAATGCTACAAAGACAAGGTCAAATAATGAACCTAATCTAAAATCTTAGTGGAAAGAGACTTTGGCTATTCAGTTGGAGAGAGTAAAGCAGAACAGAGATATCTCTGTCATTGGGTGATAAAATGACAAAGAGAGAGATTAAAATGTAAATGCAAATAGGAAGAAACTTTCTATAAGAGCATACATAGGACTTATTCATGAACAAGTGCCAAAAAATGATACTTACTCTCTTTCTTTCTTCCAGAAACTTTTTAGTGTTACTGCTGTTTAGTTCTCTGACTCTCCTAAAAAATAACACAAATATTTATATTTGTTGTCATGATATTACTTGCAGCTGATAAAGCCCCAGATAAAAGGCACCATATTCTAGTATATTTTCTGGATTTTTTTCAATTTTTTTTTTAGAGAACTGATCTAGTTTTGGGTGATTACGGTAAAAATTTATCTGTGTATGTGTGTGTGTGTGTGTGTATACATATATATGTTATATAATGGACTTATGAGAAATAAAATACATGAGTAAAAAATGCCTCAAGCCCCATTCCACAGACATCAGATCTATGTGTTTATACATATGTATGTGTATGTATTTGACATAAAATAATTCACTTGAAGATGGTTTGATAGTATTTCCTAAAAAGATATTTAAATATAATTTTACAAAAATTCTTAAAGAATATGTAGTTTATATCTTTTTTTTTTAAAGCAAGACTATATTAATTAAGGACTTATTATTAGATCTGATCTTTACCTTTTGAAAGAGGTTTTGATGAATGAAGAGTCCAATAAGACCAAGAGACAAACATTTAAATGACCTTTTAAAAGTTCCCCCTTAAAAGATCTTACAAAGTATATTAACAAAGGCTGCCCCAAATTGTAATGAGTGAGATTTAACTAGAATTACAGCTCTTAAAGTTTCTGAACATTCTGTAGTTCCCATTTATGCATAATGATTTCTTGCCAAAGTAACTTCCCCATGAATTCCAAAGAGGAATGTTTCAAATGAATACTTAAGAATGAGATACTACAATATAGATCAAGAAAACAGAGTTGAGATTTAAAAGAATACTTTAAGACCTTCAGGGTAACAAAAATGCATGTTCTCTGTTGATGGAGAAATGCAAAATGGGAAAAATTAAAGGTCTTAAACACAATAGAACAGAGAATTCCAAAAGCCCAAGCCCCTAACTCCATGAGTTAGAAAATCCAGACATTAGCAAAATTAAGGGAAATTGTAAAGGATAATAAGAACATAAATATTAATAATAATCAAGAAATATTGGTCAAATATTACTACAATGAAAATCCCCTCTTCTCTTTCCTACCTAATCCCAAGGTGAGGATCAAAAGTTTTCAAGTCTCAGTGATAGTTTTTATATTTGCATTTTCAGCAATTATTAAAATGGCAAATTCTAGAAGGTCAAAACAAATGAGGTAGTGCCTTAGCATTTATTCTAGTAAGATCTGGTCACCATTGACAAAAAGGTACAAGAATATAACACTAACTTATTATAATAATTCAGAATTGAGATTAATCAGTATTTTAAGTATTTTAAATTTTTGTTATTTTAAAATCCATGAAATTATTTAACAACATCATTTAAGGTAAATAACTCTCATAAATGATCATAAGTTAGTTTGGAATGTGTTGAAATTAATTTTCTGCTCATGTGATACATGCAATTTTTGATCATGAAAGAAGATCATTTCCACATCATCTCATCCCACAATGTGAAATTCTTTAAACCATTACAGAAATGCAATGTTCAATCATTATTAAAATAAAGCTTCACATTCTTTAATATGGAAGAGAATTCCAACCTAATACATATTCTAAAAGAACTCCCCTTTTCAGCATTCTACCCTAACCAAGGCCCAGAGCAAGAAGCATCGTTTAGGCAATTTATTCCCAAAGACTTCACAGACTAAGGAATTGAGATTGTTAGCATTTAAAAAATAACAATCTATGAAATGTCTACCAGATAAGAAACATTGATATATTAATAGAAAAATTTAATAACACAATAAAATTCACAGGATTAGTTTTTATCCCTAGGAGCTCATGACTTTACAATGCATTTTCTGTGAATTAATGACAGGCCTTTTTTGGGTCATTAACTTCTGTCACAGGGCCACATATTGTCAGTTATTAGCTCTCCAGCAGAAGCCCTATGTGGACATCATTATGAGTAAACAAATCCAGAGTTTTCTATATCCAGTATTTCAATAAATCCTTAGTGTGTATCAAAGCCACTTTATGCCTGATGATATCTGAACTCCTGGATGCCTCTGGAGGCAGATGGCAATCATCAGGGTATCAGTGGGAAAGGAGGGGCCAAATGGATACTACCCTAGTGAGTGTTCCCTATCAATTGGAGTTTTTGGAGAAAAAAAAAAAGGTTTAAGTTAAATTATCTTGTTATAAGAGAAATGATAAACCAAGTGGCAAGACAGGGGATAAATAATCACCCGAGTTGATCAGTGAAGTAGATTAGAGAACATTATTTATTTATATTGTTTAAATTAAAATTATAATTTCAAATTATTTTTTATTCTTTCTGTCAATGAAAATATGCCTTCTTACCTTTTACCCCAATCTAAACCATCCCTCCTCTTGAGAACTGAAGAAAAACAAACTTTGTTACAAACCTGTATAAATAATCAAAATAAATTTCCATATTGGCCATGTAATATTTATTGTCAGTCTTGTTTCCTTTCCACAGCCATGACCACAAAACAAAAAAGGGAAGTAAAATGGCTGGATGCAGGTAGGGCCCTTAAGACTGAACTGTCATAACAAAAAATTAAATGATACCATGACTTCAATCATAAACCTTCATAGAGGTGCTGAGAATCATAGAACACAATGAACCCCAAACGCGTGTCTTTTATTCCCAGATCGGAGAATATTCTCCCCCATTGATGGTAGAGGTAGGAAATCCCTGCCACACCTCCTCACAGTTAACAATCTCCCACTTACCTCTCTCTTTCTGCTTTATTTTTGATAGATTTGTCTTGGCTGATGGCTTTGCTGTTTTCCATCGAAATCTTGGCCTGATTGGCACGCATTTCCTTGCATTCTCTAGACACAGGAAGAAGATGCTTTGAATGTGTTAGGTTCCCTAATGACTAATTGGCGTTCGATCACCACGCTGCACGGTTTTTTAAAAGCTGATGGGCATCAGGCTAAGAACGTCTATGTAAAATCATGTGGATGTATGACTCGGGATATCTATCTCTATTCATGTGTCTAAGTTTCTATTTCGCCATGCTTTGAGATTTCCAGGCTCCATGATTTCACCCATGGGAGACGATCTAGCTCGCGATACGGCCTCCCCCCTCCCGAGACGTTCATCTTTGAGTGCGCTGCTCAATGAAAAGTTCACCTTTATGGGGGTGTCCTAGAAATAAGTCTCTGTGAATTTCACTAAATTAGGCCTTGAAAAATAGGCTTACCAGGTCTGTATAACCATACGTTACCAAGACCACTAATGTGTCAGAGACAGTCCAGCAATAGAATGCATTCAACCAAGTGTTTCTGTCCACCACACAGCCACTTCTCAGGGGGTTACACAGGACACCCTGGAAACCACTACATCTAATTACAGCCTGGCCTGGGCAGCGACACGAGGTCTCTAGCCACGCTGGAAGCACAAGTCGTGCCAATAACTCATTCTGATCTTTTCATTACAAGCCCATAAACTCAAAAAAAGGCAAGTGACTGATTAGCTAGCTGATGCCAGCCTTAGATTCATAATTAACGTTCTCGTCATTGAGTTGACGCCTGATCTCTTGGCAGGTTGGTTAGTATACAGGATTACTACAGAAATAATGGCCCCTCACACTGGCTTAGAGGCAGCGTCAGAGAAAGGAAAGCTGATCTCAGAGAAGGAAGACTTAGATGGGTTTGAGGCTCCCTTCTGAGACACGATGAAGGCGTCCCTGCACAGTGTTCTTAACGTCTCAGGGTTCTGAGTCACTATCAGCGTTTCAGGGAAGACCAACCTGAATTGTTTCCGGGAGTTTCTTCATTTGGGGAATCCTTATACTAATAAAATTACAGCTCCGTTCCCTATCCTTATCCCTAGCCCATGTTGGCATGAGTGTTTTACAGTTTCTAGAGTGCTTTCACATGCTGTAGTAGAGTATCAAAGAACCTAGGTTCAAATCATGCTTTGCCACTTGCTACCTTTGTTGACTTGGGTCCTGGGACCTCTTTGGGTCTTTGCCTCTTGGGGGGCTGTGACTAGAAAACATCTAAGTTCCCTTCAAGTCTTAAATCTATGATTTTATTTTCTAATTCACTTGTCATGACCATCTTTTGAGGTAAGCATGCCAAGTACTATTATTCCTGAATTGTTCAGTCATTTCCATGGTATGTGATTCTTCATGACCCCATGTGGGCTTTTATGAGCGAAGATACGGTTTGCCATTTTTCTGTTCCTACTCATTTTACAGATGAGGAAACGGAGGCAAGCAGAGTATCACACAGCTAGTAAGTGTTTGAGGCTGGATTTGAACTCAGGTGTTCCTGACTCCAATCCTGACTCTCCACTCTACCCACCTCGCTGCCTCTGTTCTACACAAAATGAGGATAAACGACCTTGCCCCAGGAAACAGGGATGAGAAGGGTCAAAGCCAAGACCATGGTTGAGGTCTACTGATTCTGATACAGGTGTTCTTTTCGCTGTATTATACAAGGTTCAATGTTGCTAATTTATTGATCCAAGTAAAAACAAATATTATTAAGGTGAAAATAGCTCATGTTTTTGAAATAAGTTTTGTGGTTCATTAAGTCTTAGAACAGTAATAATACTTTTGATAAGTATGCACATTTATAGAAAATTAGTGCTTTGGGAGCCTTTTAGGTGAAGATATAAGCTACAAAAGAAGTAGTTTAAAGCTGTTTCCTTTTCTATCACATTTACTGTTTGAGGCTTGTTCATATTCGTTCAAATACAGAAAGATTAAAAAGATATAGAATTTATTTGCAGCGCCTTATTCTGTGAAGTACCTTCAAAATTATAGGAGAGGTCTAAAAACTCTGGTATCATAGCAACAATCAGAGGCAGCACAGGTACCCGTGTTTTTACATACTGAATTGAGAACATTTCTTACAGAAGAATAGTGACTACTTTTGCTTTTTTCTTTTCAAGGGAGAACTTTTATCCTTTAAATGGGAGTGGGGGAGAGACCCTTAAGCTGTTAAATGTTTCCAGAGGGTAAATGAGATTTCTTAAAGCCCTCCTTACCCGATTATGGCATAAGCATGGAGCTGTGCTCTCAAAGTCTAGGTTTACAGTTTAAGGACTCAGTAGATCCTACCAGAGGCAGCGTGTAACATGCTAGACTAGGAGTCGAGAGGAGCTCTGTTCAAATGTGTTCTCACATACTTACTAGCTTTGTGACCCTTAACCCCTGCTTTCTTCTTTATCCTCAACAGTAAAATGAGGATAATAATAGCACCCATTTTGCAGGTTTATGGTAAGGATTAAATAAGATAACTATAAAGCACTTAGCACAGTATCTGGAACATAGTAGGTGCTAGAAAAATGCTTATTTCTTTCCCTACAAAGATATAAAAAGGTATGGGACTTGCAAAACAGTGCATATTGTTCAAAGACCACTCTGGCTAAGTTAGGGAAGCTCAAATAGAATCAGAATTCTAGGCATGCATGAATTTATTACACTTAAAGAGAGTTTGAAATTATTGGAAGAAATCTGTTGGTAGATTAACTTTTGCTTAGTGGAAAAAAACTATGGAAAGATGAAAGAATGTCATCTCAAGGGAGAGCAATGGAATATATTTGATCAATGTGTAGCATCTGTTCCTAGAATGTTCTGCTCAAACTTTGGTCACTATGCCCTGCTGACTCAACATTCACCAGTCTCCTTGTTTATACCTTCCTTTTCCAGTTTTTTGTTTTTCAACTCTGCTATACTCAGTCCAGTTTTAACCGTACTCATTAGTCAGTCATTCTCAGCTCAAAAAAGGATGCCTGTTGAGTAGTGAGGTCCTCTCTGTTCCTTTAGCAAGAAATAAAATGTCATGTTGGCAACGTCAGAAAAAAAGTTGGAGAATGGGGTGTATTCTTCAACATTCATCACCAAAATACTGATAGGAGAAGATGTATTTTTTCAAACATGATGACTCTCAGAAGGTTGTGATCTATTTCCATGGAGAAGATGCACAAACCGATGAAATCATGACTCTTTCAAGTATGAAAACATTGTTCACTCATATACACTCACTCAAAGTATAGCAAATATAATCAAGGATAAAAAAATTCATATGGCTGTAGCTTTTTGTATAGATTTTAGGGGGCTTATATTGAAGCTTACACACACACACACACACACACACACACACACACACACACGCCTATGTTTGAGAAATATAAGCCCCAATTTAGATAATTCTCTTGGTCAAAAAACAATGTTCAACTAAAATATCAAGACAATAGAAATAAGTGGTGGCTTGTGATTTATTTTTGGATTGAATTAGCTACATAAAATATCACTTACTCTCTATTGCATTATGTGTTTAGATGCAGCCTAAAAATGGGGAAAAGTATATGACCATGATTTGGGATATATTAATAGCTAATTTAAATAAATAATAATTGGAAACATATACATTTAATTTGAATCAAACATTGCCATCATTAACAGCCAAGTGCTTTTTCTGGAGAAGAATATATTTGGTATGTTTAATATTTTATGGTTTTTGAGAAATCCAATGAGTGTGGCTATGGCCAATACATGTACTGATAATCATCCACATGTAACACTTTGAAATCATGTGAAGAAAGTAGGATAGAGGCAAAGTCAAATAACTTTATCCATGTGGACCTTAAGGAAATGACCTTCTCTAATTTCTTCAACATGAGAATGAGCCACCAAGGAAGTCTAGAGAACAATAAAATGCATTTTCTCCCCACAAAATAGTTCAAAATCAGTGGACTGAAAAACATTAAATAGCAGACCCCCCAAAAAGAAAAAATGTTACTATATTCTGTAACATTTACAGCCTGACTTAAAATTTGACCTCAGAGACTTAAAAACTGCGTGACTGGGTAACTCACCTATCTCTCTGTTTGGCTTTGGTTCCTCATCAGTGAGGATAATACTAACACCTATCTACCTCCCAGAGTTGTTGGGAAGATAAAATGAGATAATATTGGCAAGCACTTCACAACTTCTAAAGCACTGTATAAATGCTCTGTATTCCTTTTCTTTGCTCTCTCCTTCTTTCCCCCACATTTTTGGTTCGAATTGCAAAGATTCCTCACTGTTCCAAGGTAGTTCCTCCGAGATGGAGTTGGTCTTGCCCTTTTTTGCCTGTCATAAACTTCCTTCTCTCTGCCAGTCTGAATCCCTATTTCCTTCAAGTCCAGGTTAGGGGTTACCTCCTCTTTAAGACCTTGACCTGACTGTTTCAGTTCCCCTTGATTTCCCTTTTCTCTTGATATCCTTTGAGCTTATTGTCTGCATAAACATCTAATATGTGTTAGGGGTGGCTAGGTGGTACAGAGGAGAGAGCACCAGACCTGCAGGCAGGAAGACCCGAGTTCAAATATGACCTCAGACACTTCCTAGCTCTGTGATCCTGGGCAAATCCCTTTGCTCTGTTTGTTTTCATTCCTCATCTTTAATATGAGCTAGAGAAGGGAATAGCCAACCACTCTGCTATCTTTGCCAAGAAAACCCAAATGGGTCACAGAGGATAGGACAGGACTGAAAAACAACCTTGTACTATTTCTCTTTTCAGGTAAAAGAAAGAGATATGACTGGTACTTGCAAAGAGTTTGTGGTATACAAAGGTGCCTAATAAATGTTTCTTGAAGAAATAAATTCATTTATACTCAGCTCAATGAATACCTTGTCCTGCAAACAAACAGACAAACAAGCAAAGAAAGACATGCATGTGGGTGTATGTCCAGACTGGAGGTACAGTACAGCTCCCTGGATCACATCCATAAATTCTGGCTCTAAAGACTGATGGTGAAGTTGGAGTATAAAGTTCCACCATGTGAAGGCATTTTCTGTGCAGAGGCTTCAGACTTACCTGTCGTGGGAGAGCTTCAGCTGCTGAGTTTGCTGCTCGTGAGCACTGATCAGCAGCTTTTTCAGAAGATCGCATTGCTGGCTGAGGTGAAGATCCCGGATTTCTTGCTCCTCAGCACTGTGGGTATTAATCATTTCTGACCACTCTTTTGTATGCTGAGCTACAATCTCTTTTACCTGTTCAAGGAAAGGGAGAGAGTTCCACATGATGGTAGGCAATGTCATGGCAGTAGCCTGCAGGCTACACTGGTGTTAATGAGCGAAGGTGGCAATGGAGAGGTTATTTCTATTCATTGTGGACTAGTGAACCCTTTTACAAATTTACATTTAAATAATTTGTAGTAATGAGTGGTACACTGGAATAAACTAGATACTAAACTAGAGCAACTTTTTGAGACCCCTCCTAATTATTCACAGCTCTGGTTTCCCTGGACCTATCCATTCCCTTTAATGATATTTTTCTCCACTATATGATATGTTCCCAGCTATTTTCCAGTGAAAGGGATGAATTCTGAAATATTGATGTGGATTATTTTTATTATATTTTACACATGTATATTATATGTATAGAATGCATGAAATATATTGTGTAAATATATTATGTATTTATACTATATTTTAATTTTATAATTATGTTCTATTTTATTTGTAAATAAAATACCATGCTTAGCTTAAATGGGTCAAAAAACTTTGTAAAAATGTTAATAAACCAGAAGAAGAAATAGAGGCCACCAAAGGATAAAAGCTTTGCTAAGCAAACAAATGGCTTGGTTAACATCCTTGCTGTTGGGGCTGCTATAGAAGGATTTCATTTGTACCTTAAATTTGAACTAAATTACTGCAGTTCATGAAGATAGAGGTGACTGGGATAAATGATAACCAAGTCTTAACTGGATGTGAAGCTGTGAAGACAGATGGTAACTGATGGTACTAACTAAAAGTTATAGTCAGAGGCTTTTTATAATAAGTTTTCATGAAGAAATAGTTGGTAGTTTAGGTTTTGAGCTGGATATTGAATTCAGGTCTATGAATTTCTATGTAGTTATCTGAGAGTGTCTCTTACTTATTCATGACTCCGAAGAAATAAATGTGTTGCATCTCCTTTAGCCTTGATGTGACTCTCTTCACCTGACTGTCATCTAGGGTTTTTACCACTGTTTCAGCAGATACCATGCAAAGAAGTCAAGATTATAGCAAGTGCCAAAGAACAATCAGATGTTTCTGTGTTTCCTCTATTTCTCTGAAACCATGGACATGGGATCTAGAAAATCACCTTCTCTTGAAGTCAAAATTATTATTCTCTCTTTCTAATGAATATCCACTGTTCTGAAACAAATAGATTATGACCATGGAGGACTTTTCAAGAAAGGAGGTACAGCTACCTGGCCCATTATGAGAGTTTTTTTAATGTCTATATTTGTGTCTTGTTCTCTTAGTCATTTGTGAATGACTAAAATCTTTTTATAGACTTTAGTTAGAAAAATATTAATCATCAAGATGAAAAGAAGCATGTAAAATAGGAAAGGATAAGATTCTAAATGTTGGGATTCACCATTTGCTCATTCAATCTTTAAAGAATTATGAAGAATGTCTCGACTTCTGGATAAAAATGGCAGCAGTCTAGATTTCTGACTGGAAAGGGAAAGAAAAACCACCATAGTGATGGCAAACAGTACCCAGGAACAACTTTGCAACACCAAGAAAAACAAGAAGAAGGGGTTGACCCTGAATAATTTTGATGGAGGAAAAATTCAGACTTCAGAGGAAATAGCAGAAGAGGAAATACAAAAAAATGGTGGCACAACCTTCCAAGAAACTGGAAATTGGCCACAAGCTCTTGAAGAATTTAAATTGGAGCTTACCAAAAAGATGGAAGCCTTCTGGCAAGAAAAGTGGGAAATAGTTCAAAAAGAAAATAACAGTTTAAAGGATAAGAATTCTCAATTGAATAAACAGCTAGAAGCCACAAAAAGCAGGATAGACCAAAATGAAAAGGAAAATAAAAAGATTATAGCAGAAAAACAAAATATAGCAGAAAACCAGGCCTTAAAGTCCAGAATTGGGCAATTGGAAACCAATGATCTTGCAAAACAGCAAGAATTAATAAAGCAAAGTCAAAAGACTGATAAAATAGAAGAAAACATAAAATCCCCCACTGACAAGATGACAGATCAGGAGAACCAATCACAAAGAGACAATCTGAGAATCACTGGTCTACCCAAAAACCCAGAAATAAACAGAAATCTTGACATCCTACTACAAGAAATTATCCAAGAAAACTGCCCTGATGTTCTTGAACAAGGGGGCAAAATAGATACTGAAAGAGTTCATTGAACACCTTCACACTAAATCTTCAAAAGACAACTCCCAGGATTATAATTGCCAAATTCAAGAGCTCCCAAGTATGAATCTTAAAAACTACTCAGACTGTACTTGATTTAGCTATTCCCTTTTTGTTACAATGGAGATACTTGGTCTAACAAGAATTAGGAGTGTCTTGGGAACTTTACATTACTTCATCCATACTTAGACATACCTTAGGGGAAGATAAAGTTGTAAACTCCTGATTGAACAATGAAAGTCCCTAACTCATACCTTATAGTGAAGCTAGAACCATAAGCTAGGTCTATTTTTAGATCTAATACAAAAAGGTCAACTAACTCACAAAAGGTAAGCTTAACAAAGAGGTGTGAAGGACTCAGAAGATATAATCTAACCAGAGAAGGTGAGAACCAAGAATGGGCAATCCTGGAAAAAAGCATCTACTGTGATTGGTAGGTGTGAAAATTTAGGGGAGGTGACATAAGAGAAAATTTCTTTAAAAAGAAGGGGTAAAAAGTCAGGAGGCAATTGAATTGAGTTCAGGAGATTCAGTGGAGGCCTGGAACCCAGTTTGAAGACAGTCTTGAGGTGAGTGATAAGACTGACTCCCTCTCCCTTAGGCTCAGGGAGGCCACTTTGGCCAAGGCCTTTAACTAATGCTTGGCTCAGCCTGAGCCAGAGCAGTTTAGCAGTTTAGATTAATATTCTCTCTCTCTCTCTCTCTCTCTCTCTCTCTCTCTCTCTCTCTCTCTCTCTCTCTCTCTCTCTCTCTCTCTCTCTCTCTCTCTCTCTCTCTCTCTCTCTCTCTCTCTCCCCCCTTCCCTTAATTCTTTCATTTATATTAATTAAAATCTCCATAAATCCCCAGCTGACTTGGGTATTTTTCATATTTGGGAATTTCCCATGGGGACCACTTATCTAGATTTTAAGTCAAAACACTAAAATTATCCTTACAGTTTTGGTGTTTACACAAGCTAAGGAGAAAATGTTATAAGAAGCCAAAAAGAGACAATTTAAATATCAAGGAGCACTAATCAGGATTACACAAGATCTGGCAGTTTCTATACTAAAGGACAGTAAGGCTTGGAATATGATATTGAGAAAGGCAAGAGAATTGGGTCTTCAACCAAGGATCACATACCTATCAAAACTGACTATATACTTCCAGGGGGAAAGTATGGGCATTCAACAAAATAGAAGATTTCCAAGTATTTTTAAATAAAAGACCAGAACTAAGTGGAAAATTTGATACCCAATCCAACCATCAAGAGAAACATTAAAAGGAAAATAAGAAAGAGAGGGGAAAGGAGAAAATGTTTTTTTTATCCAAACTTTCTTCTTTAAGGGCTTAAATAAGATTAAGTTGTTTATATTAATATATGGGGAAAAAGTGATTTGTAACTCTCAAAAATTATATTCACTATTATGGTAATGAGAAGAATCATTGATAGGAAGAGATTGGGATAATAAGTAGTATAAGATGATATGCAAAAAAGAAAAAAGTGAGGGGGAAATTGAAGATGGTACCAAGAGAAACTTGAATAAGATAAATAGGATAATCTATACCACACAAAGAGGCACATGGGAAGGGGAGGGGAAGAATACTACTATAAGAAGGAGAGGAAGAGAGTGCTAATAGGTAATACTTAAAACTCACACTTGGTGAAATCAATTCTGAGAGGGAAGAGCATCTAGATCCATTGGGGTATCAAATTCTTTCTTACCCTACAGGGAAAGTGAGAAGGGAAAACTAAGGTGAGTAGGGGGGAAGGGAGTACAAAAAGGGAGGGAAAGAGAGGGGGAGGGAACTTAACAGACCCTTAAAAATAATAAGGGAACAAAAAGGGAGAGGACAGAAAGGGAAGCATATTAAGGATGGAGATTAGGGGACTAATTAAAAACAAACCACTGGTTTAGAAGGGTATAGCAAAAGAAGAAAGGACAGAACAAGGAGAGGATGTCAAAATGCTGGGGAATACACAAGTGGCAATCATAACTTTGAACGTGAATGGGATGAAATCACCCATAAAACAAAACCAAAAAGAGTGGATTAGAAACCAAAATCCTACTAAATGTTGTCTACAAGAAACACAAGTGAGGCAGATAGACACTTACAATGTTAGAATTAAAGGTTGGAGCAAAATCTATTGGGCTTCAACTGAGAGAATGAAGGCAGGAGTTGCAATCATGATATCTGACAAAGCCAAAGTAAAAATAGATCTAATTAAAAGGGATAGGGAAGGTGACTACATACTGATAAAAGGCAGTATAGCTAATAAAGAAATGTCAATAATCAACATGTATGTACCAAATGCTATAGCATCCAATTTTCTAAAGGAGAAACTAGTGGAGTTGAAGGAGGAAATAGATAGTAAAACTATACTAGTGGGAGACCTGAACTTACCACTATCAAATCTAGATAAATCAAATAAAAAATAAATAAGAAAGAGGTAAGAGATGTGAATGAAATCATAGAAAATTAGAGTTAATATTCACAAAGATTGACCATGTACTAGGGCATAAAAACATGGCAAACAGATGCAGAAAATAATAAATAATAATAATATATAATAAATAATAATGGAAAATAATAAATGGAAACATTTCAGATCATAATGCAATAAAAATAATAATCAGTAAGAGTAAATATAAAATAAATAGGGACAAAAAGGAATATGCCTTTTTTCAGCAGCACATGGTACATTCACAAAAATTGACCATGTATTAGGGCATAAAAACATTGCAAACAATTGCAAAAGAGCAGAAATAATAAATGCAACCTTCTCGGATCACAATGCAATGAAAATAATAATTAGCAAGGGTACATGGAGAGGTAAATAAAAAATTAATTGGAAATTAAACAATAGGATTCTCCAAAACCGGTTAAAGAACAAACCATAGAAACAATTAATAATTTCATTGAAGAAAATGACAATGATGAGACATCCTTTCAAAACTTATGGGATGCAGACAAAGCAGTACTCAGGGGAAAATTTATGTCCTTGAGTTCATATATTAGCAAATTAGGGAGGGCAGAGGTCAATGAATTGGGCAAGCAAATTAAAAAACTAGAAAGTGAACAAATTAAAAATCCTCAGATGAAGACTAAATTAGAGATCCTAAAAATCAAAGGAGAAATTAATAAAATTGAAAGTCAAAGAACTATTGAATTAATAAATAAGACTAGAAGCTAGTATTTTGAAAAAACAAGCAAAATAGACAAAGTATTGGTAAATCAATCTAATAAAAAAAAAGGACAGAAGAAAACCAAATTAACAGTATTATAGATGAGAAGGGAGACCTCACCTCTAATGACGAGGAAATTAAGACTATCATTAAAAACTATTTTCCCAATTATATGGCAACAAATATAGCAATCTAGGCAACATGGGTGAATATTTACAAAAATACAAATTGCCTAGATTAACAGAAGAAGAAATAGAATTCTTAAATAATAATTCCTTATCAGAAAAAGAAATTGAATAAGTCATTAAAGAACTCCCTAAGAAAAAAATCCTCAGGGTCTGATGGATTCCCAAGTGAATTCTATCAAACATTCAAAGAACAACTAATCCCAATACTATACAAACTATTTGACATAATAAGCAAAAAAGGAGTTCTACCAAATTCCTTTTAGGACACAAATATGGTACTGATGCCAAAGCCAGGCAGGTCAAAAACTGAGAAATAAAACTATAGACCAATCTCCTTAATGAACATAAATGCAAAAATCTTAAATAGAATACTAGCAAAAAGACTCCAGCAAGTGATCACAAGGATTATTCATTATGATCAGGTGGGATTTATACCAGGAATGCAAGGATGGCTCAATATTAGGAAAACCATCCACATAATTGACCATATCAACAAGCAAACCAGCAAAAAACACATAATTATCTCAACAGATACAGAAAAAGCCTTTGACAAAATACAACACCCATTCCTATTGAAAACACTAGAAAGTATAGGAATAGAAAGGCCTTTCCTAAAAATAATAAACAGTATGTATCTAAAACCATCAGCAAACATCATCTGCAATGGGAATAAACTAGATGCATTCCCAATAAGATCAGGAGTGAAACAAGGATGCCCATTATCACCTCTATTATTCAACATTGTACTAGAAACACTAGCTGTAGCAATTAGAGAAAAAAAAGAAATGGAAGATATTAAAATTGGCAATGAGGAGACTAAGCTGTCACTCCTTGCAGAGAATATGATGGTTTACTTAAAGAATCCTAGAGAATCAACTAAAAAGTTCATGGAAATAATCAACAACTTTAGCAAAGTTGCAAGATACAAAATAAACCCGCATAAGTCATAAACATTTCTATATATCTCCAACACATCTTAGCAGCAAGAATTAGAAAGAGATTAAAATCACCCTAGACAATATAAAATATTTAGGAATCTATCTGCCAAGACAAACACAGGAACTATATAAACACAACTACAAAACACTTTCCACACAATTAAAACTAGATCTAAATAATGGGAAAAACCATTAACTGCTCATAGGTAGGATGAGCTAACATAATAAAAATGACCATCCCACCCAAACTTATTTACATATTTAATGCCATATCCATAGAACAAACAAAAATCTTTTTTTACTGAATTAGAAAAAATCATAACAAAGTTCATTTGGAAGAACAAAAAATCAAGGATATCCAGGGAAATAATGAAAAAAAATGCGAAGGGGGGCTTGTAATACCAGATCTCAAACTATACTATAAAGCAGTGGTCATCAAATCAATATGGTACTGGCTAAGAGGAGGATCAGTGGAATACACTTGGATAAGTGCCCTCAGCAAGACAGTCTATGATAAACCCAAAGATCCCAGCTTTTGGGACAAAAATCCACTATTTGAGAAAAACTGCTTGGAAAATTGGAAGGCAGTATGGGAGAGATTGGGGTTGGATCAACATCTCACACACTAAACCCAGATATACTCAGAATGGGTGAATGACCTGAATATAAAGAAGGAAACAATAATTAAATTATGTGAACACAGAATAGTATACATGTCAGATCTTTGGGAAAGGAAAAATTTTAAGACCAAGCAAGAGTTAGAAAAAAATCACAAAATGTAAAATAAATAATTTTGATTCCATTAAATTAAAAAGGTTTTGTCCAAACAAAACTAATGCAACCAAAATGAGAAGGGAAACAACAAATTGAGAGAAATTTTTCATAACAAAAACCCTCTGACAAAGGTCTAATTACTAAAATTTATAAAGAGCTAAATCGGTTGTACAAAAAAATCAAGCCATTCTCCAATTGATAAATGGGCAAGGGACATGAAAAGGCAATTTTTAGATGAAGAAATCAACATTATTAATAAGCACATAAAATGAAAAGGTGTTCTAAATCTCTTAAAATCAGACAGATGCAAATCAAAACAACTCTGAACTATCACCTCACACTCAGCAGATCGGCTAACCTGACAGCAAAGGAAAATAATGAGTGCTGGAGGGTATGTGGCAAAGTTGGGACATTAATTCATTGCTGGTGGAGTTGTGAATTGATCCAACCATTCTGGAGGGCAATGTGGAACTATGCCCAAAGGGCACTAAAAGTCTGCCTGCCCTTTGATCCAGCCATAGCACTACTACCAAAGGGATAATAAGGAAAAATACATGTACAAAAATAATCATAGCTGCACTCTTTGTGGTGGCCAAAAATTGGAAAATGAGGGGATGCCCTTCAATTGGGGAATGGCTGAACAAACTGTGGTATATGTTGGTGATGGAATACTATTGTGCTAAAAGGAATAATAAAGTGGAAGAATTCTATGGAATTCTGGAACAACCTCCAGGAAGTGATGCAGAGTGAAAGGAGCAGAGCCAGGAGAACATTGTACACAGAGACTGATACACTGTGGTACAATCGAATGTAATGGACTTCTCCATTAGTGGTAATGCAGTGATCCAGGACAATTCTGAAGGAATTATGAGAAAGAACACTATCCACATTCAGAGGAAAAACTGTGGGAGCAGAAACAAGAAGAAAACAACTGCTTGATTACAGGGATTGAGGGGGATATAGTTGGGAATGTAGACTCTAAATGAACATCCTAGCGTAAGTATCAACAACATGGAAATAGGTTCTGATCAAGGACAAATGTAAAGCCTAGTGAAATTGTGCATCAGCTACAGGAAGGGGTGGTGGGAGGGGAGGGAAAGAATATGATTCTTGTAACCAAGGAATAATGTTCTAAATTGATTAATTAAATAAAATCTTCAAAAATAGAAAACCACTTTTGAAAGAGCCGTTAAGTGGTTCAGTGGATAGAAAGATTCTGAGTTCAAATCTGACCTGAGACATTTCCTGTGTAACCCCAGATAAATCATTTAAATCCAATTGTATAGTCTTTACCTTTCTTCTGCCTTGGAACTAATACTTAATATTGATTCTAAGACAGAAGGTAAGGGTTAAAAAAAAAAAACATTTAGGAAGTAGTTCCTATTGCCAGTCATTTAATAAGGGCTGGGGACACAAAAAGTGGCAAGAGATAGTTCCTGCCCTCAAGGAGCTTATACTGTAACAGGAGAGACAACATCCAAACAAATATGTATTTACAAACACAGACACACAGAGTAAACTATATATAGGATAAATAGAGAATAATTAAAAGAGGGAAGGCACTAGAATTAAGAAGTACCACAGGTTTCCAAAAGAAGGTGAGATTTTAGTTGGCATTTAAAGAAAGTCAGTGATATCCATAGTCATATTCATGATTCACTTATGACTCATACATATTGTGTAAGATTGGGCAATTTAAATTCTCAGAGTGCCAGGCAACTTTCTAAGATGATAAATTATAAATTGTTGTGCAGTAGTTTCCACTCTGCATTAATAAAGGGAGTTTCCTCACTGGGAGTTTATTACCCCAATCACAAATACCTCTCTCTCCTCAAAAGAATTCATCTAGATATAATAAATATGATTAGCTCATACTCTTTTGATTTAAGAAATTTAAAAGTATAACTACATTTATAGGTTTCTTTATTACAAAAAGTCAGGATTACTCAAAATGCCCAGTCCAAATCAAGTCTTCCATTAAGTCCCATAAATGATATGCCATAGATTGTACTAGTTAGTATAGCCATTTCTTCTTTGATTTCCCAAAAGTAACTAGTTTTCTGTTCAATATTGGAGTTGAATGGGACAGTGGCAGTGAAGGCTTTTTGTGGATTCTGTCATTAGTGCTTTTTGGCCAATAAATAACAAACTAAGTCATCTTTCATTTATTGTTGCTTTTGATGGATACTGTGGAAAATTCAAGTATACTTTGCTGTAAAGCGTCAGATCAGACAAGATTTTATTACTATGTTGAGAGAAAGGAAAAATTAATAATAATTAAGACACTCAAGATTCAACTCTCCATTCAGGGTCAAACCAATGACGTGAAGTTCCTGGATTTGATGATTAGAGAATGCTAATTCAGTTACATGGATCCATCCTTCTGATGCCCTGTGACCTATTTAGTTTAGAAAGCACTGATTAGTTACTAAGATAGGAAGGTAAACAACACTAGTGATCCTTATTCTTTGATGGTAAATTATTTTGAAGATGTTGAAGATTCTACATAACAAAATTTTGTGTTAGTTACCAATTAAATGTGATTTTCTTAAAATTTTCTAAAAGTGAAATTTATCACTTAATAACCATATACCCAAAATAACCTGATGTCTTAAAACTCGTCAGATATATCTGTGTAAATGATTGTCAACAACAACAACAAAACCCAAAAAACCCTAGTACTCGTTGAAGAACAATTATGAATAGTTTTATAGTCAGTAACATGATGTGAAATATACAAATATTGAGGAAGGGTGTTGGAGGAATGTAGTCATTATGTAGAGAAGAGAGAAAATTTTTTGGGGGAAAATTAAAAGCTTCTCTTCACTAGAAGAAAATTCATTTAACTTATCAGTTTTGTGGTGGGGATTAGGTAAATAGAACAAGTCTAGAGGAACTTCTTCATTTGTTTGCATGAATTTTATAGAAAATCAAATATCCTTCTGCTTGGAGAGTTTTCAGAACAACAAACAAGTTTTGAAATAAGCAAGACAAGCTCTTTTGCTCAATCATTCTGCATGCATGATTTGTATCATTTTATAAAAATAAACTTCTGCTGGCCTCATTTTCTTCTGTGTATGCCCACTGGCAAAACTGGCATATTTTCTTACCTTAGATTTATGATCTGATGTTAATGTCTGAATTTTAATTTCAGTTTCTTTCTTCATTTCAAGACAATTACTTCCTCTAAAAAGGAAATATGTGCCAGGAGTTATATATTTTTCTATCCAGTTGGCTTTTGCTAAAAAGATTTCTAGTGAACACAATATGCTCATCAAACACGAAATGCTACAGCTTACATGAATAACATTTTCCCAGTAATATATTCATACCTTACTAATATTATTGGTATAATGATTACTCAATTTAACCACTTCACAGTGAGATGCCTTTAGACCCAATAATTATTCCATTTTTAGGGGTCTGCCATTGTGTGAGTTTCCATTTTGGATCCTATTTTTCCTTTTTTATTTTTTTGCACTTTGCCAGTAAAAATCTCATTGGACTCAAAACTGGCAAATAATTTGTCAGCCTTGTAATGAATTTTTATTTCTCTTCCTTTGCTTTTAAAGCCAGCATTGATCTTTAAAATGTTCCACATGGGAAAAATAGACATTTTACTTAGTGTTAGCATTTTTTCCCTCTTTCTATTTTGAGCTAGAAATGGAGTAATATTTATTTATTCAATTCCTCTCAAGGCCTGGTCATCTTTTCCCTCTTTCATAGCTAAAATTCTTAAGTGAAATAACTTTGAAATAATTGTGCATTGCAGTGATTTTCCTGTAGCAATATCTGTACCATTCCATAAATCGTCAAAGTAGGACCCAGATCGTAGGGAGGTAAGTGAGCTTTCCTTTTTAAGATGCATTTGCTGGTGTTTAAAACATAATATAAATCACTGAATTAATATTGTCCTTAGCAACCATTTTATCACACTTTCACATTATATCTTTTATTGCATCTATTTTGAACATTTCTTCTCTTTTAAACTAAATTATAATTCTTATAAGGTCAAGGATTATCCCACAGTGTCTTGTACATGGACACCCAATAAATATTTGTAGAATGAGCACTTTAGCAAGGGATTCTTAACTTTTTTTTGTATCATAGACCCCTTTGGCAGTTCAGTGAAACCTGTGGACTCCTCGGAATAATGATTTTTACATAATAAAAGGAAATGCTATATTTCATCTAGAAGTTAGTGAAGATAAGGTAAATTTTCACCATCCAAGTTCATCGTTCTTCAGAAATTCATTCCTAGATTAGGACAGAGGAGTCCTTTCCTGAGTTGAGATTCCTTTTTCAGACTATCCATCACGTTTTGAAAATATAGTATCTCCTGGGGGCAGTTAAGTGGCTCAGTGGATTGAGAGCCAGTACTAAAGTCAGGAGGTCCTGAGTACAAATGTGTCCTCAGACACTTCCTAGCTATGTGACCCCAGGCTAGTCCCTTTACCCTAATGCCTAGTCCTCACCATCCTTACCAATATGTAGTACTGATTTTAAGGAGGAAGGTAAGGGTTAGAAAAAAAAGAAGAAAAGACAATGTTTCCTAAAGCATAATAAATTGAATTCTAGAAATTTTTATTTCAACTTATAGGAAAATCTTAACCTCTCAGTCTCCTCATTGTTTCTATTTTTCTCCTCACTTTGCTGTTCATTGAGAATAAACATGCTTGAATTTTACCTGGTTCTATATTAATAAATTTACCTGTTTCTAGCTGATGCCATCATCCACTTCAACTAAGAATATACAACATATCTAATCAGAGAAATTCTTTATAGATAACAATCCATGTGAAGAGCTTTCCTTCCCTATTATACTTAATTTAACTTGTCAGCTATATTCTTACTGTCTTAAGCATTTTTATGTTCTTGAATTTCTTTTTCTTCCTTTTCCTGGCTTCACCCTCCCCACCTTCAGATGTACTCAGATGCCCTGAGGTTAACATTCAACATGAGACACAACTGTTGTATCATTAGCCAACAAATGCAATACAGCTGGCTGCATCTCCTCTTTGCAATTTTCTTCAGTCCCTCTGGTGCTGAGAACGCAGATAGAATACTTAATTAATATGAAACCTTTCATTAATTTTGGAATATTATTCTGCCTAAAAAGTTTCTAGTAACCAAATCCTTGATCAGCATACTTAGCAGTTTAATTAAGAAGGTACATAGGTATAGGGTTCATTTACACTATGCTTTATCATCAAATAATTTAGTTAAATATATATCCAGTTTGGACAATCCAACCCCATATTGCTTATTTTTCCCCTGAAATATTTGACTTGGATTATTTAGGTAATAGACTTCATGTTTGATTTTACAATGTGCAAGAATAGTCTACCTATAATTAATATTTGATACTGTGTAACTTTAGCAACAGCGGAGGTTTAAAGACTTCTGTAGAGATAGTGTTGAATCAACTTTAGTCTCTTCTCCATTTCATTCAACAGTGTGTTATTTGTTGAGAACACTGTCAAGTGCTTTAGTCTCAATCTGTGTTGGAAATAAATTCAGATGTCATATTAAAGATAATCATCCCTCCCCTGTACCTCTATCTAGATTCAATGGTGCAGACAGAAAATAATGCACCCTTTTGGGGAATTATTTGCAGAGGAAAGATTAAGGCAGGCTGTGCAGACTAAGCAGTGCTACCAGCTACCTGCTAATTTGTACATATCATTAGTTTGCTAGAGCAAGATTGTGTGGCCAAGATAACTCACAACTGAATTTGCAATCTGAAATCGCAGATTTGTGTTGTGTATAAAATAATTGCATCTTTAAGAAGACAGCTAAGGAGAGAAATTTCTAATTGGTATATCCTAGTATATATCTCTGGAGAAGGAAATGGCAAACCACTCCAGTATCTTTGCCAAGAAAATCCCAAAGGGGGTCACAAAGAGTCAAACATAACTGAAGCCACTAAACAAGTTACCCATAATTATAGGTGTCTATAATGTGAATCATTTCTCCTTATTTTATGTGAATTTCAAGGCATGTTGGCTTCATGTCTATATAATGTAAGTCTCCTAAAGCCAAGGATTGTTTCTTTTTTTTTTTAATCTCTATATCTCTAGGGCTGAGCGCAGCAGTAAGTACTTAATGTTTGCTGAATTGATGCCATTTAATCAGAGCTAGAGAGCCAGAAATTAAAGAGGACTTTACTCCAATGCCTGAAGGTCTTCCAGTGAAGGTAAGTTATTAAGTATGATTTTTGTTTTCTAGGATTGCCCTAAATGAACTCAAGGGTTTACCCACAAGAGCTTGAGTGGAAAGCAATGCTTCTACCCCACATCTCCTCCCATTTCCCACTTGAAGGACTGGAGATGGCATCTGTAGGCAGCTGAGGAAGGCAGGAAACAAAGGATGGTCAAGAATGAAGCACAGAGCAGCATCAGAAGTCTGGGATCATATTTTTGTTCTACTGCATAGAGCCACGGTACTGAAAGGTGTTAGCTTTTATATTAAATAGGCAGAATTTAAAGCACATTTATGAGATTCTCTGTAAGATTTCCTAGGGAAGCCTGCTGACTCCATGACCTGATTGTGGAGACAGTTTTTATGGTGCCTAAATGACGGGGTATCTCATTCTCAAAGAACAAATTAGAAACATGTTTTAATGACTAAAATTGCATAACTTAAGTATAAACATAGTTCTGCAAAGTCAACAGCTGGCTGGTGTGCTAAAAAATAAAGAAAAGGAATTCTTTTCTTGGGAAAGACAGAAAAAGACAGGTTTTTAAGGAGAAAAGGAGGCAACGTTACCCCTTCTTCTTCATTGCTTTCTCTAAAATTTTCTCATGAGATAACTTCTCCTTGTCATATTGTGCCACGATTTTGTCAACTTGTGTGCAGTGTAGCTTCTGCATGGTGCTGTGTTCCTACAAAAAAAGGCAAGGCAGTCAGTAGCTTGAAAGTACAAGGTGACATAGAGAGGCCTGTGTGAAGAAACTATGGAAACATGTTTTTTCTGTAGAACCTTGGCTGGTTATGCCTCCTCTTTCCATTGGCTCCATCTAATAGAAGAAGTAATGCTGATGAAAAAGCAGAGGGTACAAGGAGAGGCCAGCATGGATGACCGAGGAACCAATGAGGAATCGTCTCTACAAAACCCCTGGCAATTTATTATCCAAACCTTAGGATAAAGGTATGTTTCCTGATACTTTAGGTAATGTTCTCTTTTTTCTTCTAACTTCCACATATGCAGTACTGGGGAGCAGCATTGGGATGGCACAGTGGACAGAAAGCCAAGCTTGACACTAGGACGACCTGAGTTAAAATCAGTCTCAAGTACTCATTAGTTCTATATCCCTCGGCAAGCCACTGTCTGCCTCTATTTCCTCGTCTGTAAAATGATCTGGAGAAGGAAATGGCAAAGCAAAACACTCAGTGTATTTGCCAATAAAACCTCAAATGGGATCACAAAGAGCTGGACACAACTGAAACAACCCAAGAACAACAAAATACTTATCTTAAGAAGCTCAGTGGCACAATGGATAGACTAATGGGACTAGAGTCATGAAGACTTAGATTCAAATGTGGCCTTAAACATTTTAGCTGTGTGACCTTTGCAGCAAAGGAAAATAAAACTCATGCAAGGAATGATTGACAGGGTGTGAGACTCGGAGTTCTCCCAGGGCTGTCAGGATTCTAAACTGTTGGAGAGACAGTTCCCCAACTGACACTTTGGACCTGAGAGAAGGAGGAGATGGGGTAATTTTGAATCATCTTGAACCCATCCTCTCTTCTTCTCGCTGTGGTGAAAGAATAACTCCAGTCTTCCTGGTGGACAGCCCGACTGGGGAAGAGATCACTACTCTGCTGGGACCTCTGAAGACATCAGCTGGACTTCTTTTTCTGGCTCATCAAGGACTCTTGTGATAAACTGATCTCATCCCCTGATGGACTTGTTTTAGATAATTTAGGGTTTGTTTAGAGTAAGTCAGATAGGGTTTATATAGTGGGTTAAAGAATTTAGATTTCACCTTTTCCCCTTTCCTTTTCCTTCATCCCTTCTATGTTAAAATAAATTATATATATATATATATGTTTTTTCCCTATGTATTACTTTCCCTCCTCCTATCCAAATTATATGTACTTTTAACACCTTTAAACTTAATAAGTCACTTTATTTCTGTCCACCTCTGTTTCTTGGTTTGTAAATGAAGATAACAATAGCATCTACCTCCCAGAGTTGTTAGGATGAAATGAGGTAATAACAGTTAACATAGTATACAGGTACTTAATAAATTCATGTTTCCCTCCTTTTCCCTTTCTCTTTCTCCTTCCTTCTTTCCTTTCTTCCTCCCTTCCTCTCTTCCCTTACTTTCAGTAATACATGGTATGTTTATTCTATCTTGCCTTTCAGTTATTTGAAGGCAGCTATTATGTGCCTTTATGTTTTTTGTACTGGCTCCAAAAGTTTCCTCATCACCCAATTACCACATCCTAGTTTGTCTATATTCCTTTTCAAAATGTAGTTTCTGGCATTGAATACACACACACACACACACACACACACACACACACACACACAAGGGCCAACAAATGCCAGTAGTGAATTTCCTTATATCATATGAAGATATAATTATTACTGACTCAATAAGGGAAAAATAAGATAAATATTGATATGGTACCTACAAGCAGGTATGTCATATTTTTGTTAATATTGAATATTTGGACAATTACAATCCCTACATCTCTTTCATTTAAATTGTTCTTAAGTCAGTTTTCTAACATTCTTCCTCTCCCAACCCAGAAGGAACCTGTGATTTCCTTAGTCGAGGGACCCCTCAGTAGAAAATTCCTTCTACCAATGACACATTCTCTGAAGATTAATTTTTTAGAGAGTTTCCTATGTGGAATGGGGGGGAGGAAGTGACTTGTGCAGAGTGTCAAAGGTTGGATTTGAACTCAGACTATCTTTGACATGAGGGTATGCTGTATAATTATTAGATTTCCTTGTTGATTTCTTTAAATAAAGAAGTAACTATGGCACAGTGATCAAGACTTTGTCCCAAGGTACCACCATCACCTGGAGTCCACTTGTCCCTTTGATATCCACATATCTGTTTCTAGGGTCACCACACACCCCTGTCTCCCAAAGAGTGGCCAGTTCTACAGCAGCCTAAAAACCTCATGGTACCCTGGGAGTATTGCCTGCCCCTATTCCGCTTCTCCCAGAAAATCTCCCCCAACCCCTTTATTCCATTGCTCATCCCACCATCAATTTGTACTGGGGAGTAGGAGAAGAGAACAAGCATCTATTGAGCACCTACCTGATTCAGGTATGGTGCTATGTACTTTACAAATATCTCATTTGATTCTAACAACAGTGTGGGAAGGACGGTGTCATGATGATCCCCATTTATAGCTGACACAGAAAAAGGTTAAGTGACTCACACAGAGTCACACAGTTTACTAAATGACTGAAATCAAATTTGAACTCAAGTTTTCCTGACGCCAAGGCACCATCTCCTAGGCACAATAATTCCTAGTTATAGTTCAGAATATAAAGAGAGATTAAAAGAGGGTAGGCAGGTTGGTGGGAATCTGCAAAGAAGCATCAGGAGCTGAGAGAAGAGTGTTTTGTTTTTTTTTAAATATCTGCCCTTGATATATCTCCTCCTACTTTATGTAGCAATAAAGCTTTATAGCACAGCCTGAAGGGGAGGCATTCACTTTTTTGACTATGGAAAGGCAAGATTTGTCCCCAGCCTTTTGGATCCCCTTTGGTCTGCCTCCTCTTTACTTTAGGGAAGGATAAGACTAAATTTTCATACAAATTACTGTTGTTATTGTTTTTAGTCTCATCTAGTTTTCAGTTTCCTACTATGTTCATTATCTTCTCTGATTTCTCTGAATATAAATGCTGGTTTTCAAAGTATTTAAAGTGATTATTTAACATTTCCAATAGTTGCTGCCTTTTGTTTTCTAAACACTGAGTTTTTTCTTCTACTTTAACCAAAGCTTTAGATTAAGAGGCAGCACTTCAAAAACAAGTATTTAATATAAAATTCAATTTCCTACAGCTGTGAGGCTGGCTTCCTTAAGACAAACCTGGGGTGTATATGTATTCCAGGATAAAGACAAGTCACAGGGGGCTCCCTTTGATGGAAGTCAGTGTGGGGGCACAAGAGGGAGGGAGGAGAGTGTACTTTTGCATGAGAAAGATTGTCAGCTCCAGCAGGGAGTGCAAAAGCCAATCTAGTGAGTAACAGTATAAAAACCAGACAGGGAGGATAATGATACAGCCTTGATGGCCCGTGAAAAGCCTGCAGTGACTGGTGGGACGTCCCATCTCAGGAACTACCCAGCCTCCCACACAAAGAGGAAACAAAAATAATCATTGGTAACCCAACTTTAAAGAGTATTTGAAAGATAGTTCATCTAGGCTCTTGAGAAAGCCTTGAAAATGGGTCCTTATTAATGGTGGGAATTAACACAAGTGACAAAGGCACGAGTGGTATAATAAGACTATTTTTTCTTTTTCTTTTAATGGGGGTGATTATGAAAAAGCTTTCCCCCCAAAACTATCACAAGTAAATGGGGGAGGAGGCAACTGGGTGGCTCAGTGGTTTGAGAGGTAGGGCTAGAAATAGGAGATCCTAGGTTCAAATCTGACCCAAGACACGTCCCAGCTGTATGACCCTAGGCAAGTCACTTAACCCCCACTGCCTAGCCCTTTTGCTCTTCTGCTTTGGAACCAATACATAGTATTGATTACAAGATGGAAGGTAAGAATTTTTAAAAATACCCCCCCAAAAGTAAATGGGAGGGGATGATAATTTACTTTTCAAAAAGTCTTACATTGTTTAACAAAGGATTAATCATTTGATTCCTTTAAATATCAAAGTCAGCTAGGTGGCACAGTGGATAGCAATGGACTTGGAGTCAGCAAGACCTCAGTTCAATTCTTGCCTAAGACACTTATCTGTGTGACCATGGGCATGACACTTGACCTCTGCTTGTCTCTATTTCCTCATCTATAAAATGAGGATAATAATAGATCTTACCCACCAGAATTGTTGTAAGGATCAAAGGAAATATATAAACACCCTTTGCAAACATTAAAATGTGATTTAAATGCTAGCTATTATTATTAATACTAAATTTTTATTTCTAAACACATGTGGAAATGTCTGTTATGTACAATGAAATGTAACTGTGGTACACAAAATTCCAGAATTCTAGAAGGAAGCAATGTTATTTACTTTCATCTGTATTATATTTTACATTTGACAAAGACCTTTTATGTGCATTATCTCCTAAGATCCTCAAAAAACAAAGGCAAAAACAGCCTCCTGCCTGGGTTAAAGTAGGGTAGACCTACTCAAGGGTAGAATGCTAACAAAGTAGAACTTTGGCTCATGTATTCCAACACTGAACCCCATTATCTATGAGAATTTAAGGAGTGGTAATAGAAGCAATGGGGATAAAGGGAAGGAGCTATGGATGGAAAGAAGCATATTTTGGTTTAAAGTATCTCTTAAGGGAATCTATTATTGAACTGTAGAAATTCAGCTAGAAATATGAAATCTTTGTAATCTAGAAAAACTTGTAGCAGTTAATTATCCTTTCATTCCAATGAAAGGTCTGTTTTCACTGATAATTTCTAACTGCATAGCATTTTTCATGTCTTCCCTTTTTTATTCATTCAGTGGCAATCTGAGCCCAGCATCTCATCATTTCTTTTATATCCTTGTTACAGTCTGCCTCAAGTTTCTCCCTACGACAATCCACCTTCCACTCAACTGCTAAGGTAATTTTTTTTCCTCCCAGAAGAGATATGATGGTCTCAATATGAGGAACGAGACATATATTTTTGGACACTGCCAGTGTGGGAATTTGTTTTGTCTGACAATATGCTATGTATATTTGTTTTTCTTTTCTTGTTAATTGGGAGGAAAAAAAGGAAAAGGATAGAACTATGTCACATTCCCTACTCAATGAGTTTCATTAGTCCCTATTACCACTTGCAAATAAAAGCTCATTTAATTTATAAAGCTCTTTTTAAACTCATCCCTTCTTACTTTTCGAGCCTCCTTAAATCTTAATATTTTCCATGCATTCTTAAGACCTGACTTCATTATATCACTCATATCAGCCTTTCCCCAGTTATCCCTGTTGCTTTTTTTAAATTTTTATCTTACAAAAAAACCTTTTCTGTCTTAGAATCAATACTGTATATATTTCTATGTTGTCTCCCCCATTAGAATGTATAATTCTTAAAGAAGGGACTATTTTTGCCTGTCTCTGTACCCCTAGCACTTATTAAAGTGCTTAGATAATAGCAAGTACTTGCTGACTAACTGCCTTAAAAAAAAAGAACAAAGGAAAAATCCTTACCTTCCATCTTAGAACCAATGCTGTAGATTGGTTCCATGACAGAAGAATGGAAAGGGCTAGGCTGTGGGGGTGAACTGCCTTACCCCAGCGCCACACAACTTGGAAGCATCTGAGGCCACATTTAAAGGCAGGACCTCCCATCTGCAGGTCTCCTGTCTCAGACCACTGAGCCACCTCACTGCCCCGACTAACAGACTTATTCAAGAAAATAAATTGCTCATGTTTTCGACTTTATTACAGCCAGACAAAGAGATATTAGAAAGTGAATGGGGGAGAGGTTGGACCAAGACAATACGTAAATTTTTTTGACTATGGCACCATGTTTGAAAACTCAGATAAAGAGCATAATGATCATGACTCCATTTTTTTTTCTGTTGGTGACTTCTGTTTAGATAGTGAGGATGAAGGCAGCCAAGAACATCCATTAGATGGAGCAGTTAAATGGCTGTATTCCTACCTAGTTCTGCAAGTATTTCTTTCAGACACAGAGACTATTGCTCGATAAATCACAGATCATATCTCAATCCACTTAAATGGCTTTATATTATTTTAATATCAGCTTAACATGGCATTTTAAGGACAGAGATTTTTAAAAGCATAACTCCTATGCACAAAGCCACAACAAGAAACGTTTGCAATCTGGGGCAAATGTAGTAATAGGGATGGAGCCCTGGTACCAGGGTGGTTCACCTCTTGTTTCAGCTG
Source organism: Monodelphis domestica (assembly GCF_027887165.1). Taxonomy (NCBI): domain Eukaryota; kingdom Metazoa; phylum Chordata; class Mammalia; order Didelphimorphia; family Didelphidae; genus Monodelphis; species Monodelphis domestica. Next base: position 625,755,370 of record NC_077227.1, read on the forward strand.
CTTAATACTTTTGTGACTTTTGGTCTCAGTTTCCTCATTTATAAAATGAGAGGGTTCAGCAAGATGGGCTCACATTCTTTTGAGCTCTATATCTATGATCCTATGATCATAAATACCTCAGTTTGTGGAGTGGGGATAAAGAGAGACCAGAGAAGATTTGTTTAGGAACTTACCTTAGAATTCTGCCTGCTAGCTTTTAATTCATTACTATAACTACATGTTATTTTATGTTGTTTTTATGTTGCTGAAGAAAACCAAAACAAAGCATGTGCTGTCAATGATCTTGTAATTTGGATCCAGGGGCAGTCACTCTATCTTTGTTTCTCCTTTGACTAAACTGCTGTTATATCCATGGGTGGCAAATAATGAACAATGACTAATTGACTGAATTCTAATTTAGTGTTATCTAGGTGACCAAAAGCTTTTGTAGTAGTTACTTTATACTCTCAAATGGCTTGGGGAATATAATTAGTTTATCAACAAGTCAATATGACCAGTTTCATTACCATTATCAGAAATGGGTGAAAATATACCTTTGCATGCTTCTTCTTTAAAGAATTTAATTCTTTCTGTTGTTTCTTTAAGTGTTTCAAGTAAGCCTATTGGAGAGAAGGAAAAAAAAAAAGACCTGAAATGAGTTTTCCTGTAGCCATAGGAATTGAATCAGACTGAAAATAAACAAACAAAAAGAACAACTTTGGGTCATATCAAGAAGATGCACGCTATAATTTATCTTATAAAAATATCAAGTAACTTTACCTTCATTTGTTTTAAATCTTCTATCCTCACTTGAGGGATAAGTTCAATACCTAAAAAGGATTAAGATATTTTATTTTTAAATGATGCACAATTTGTCATATTACTGCTTAGTGAAAGTTCTAATAATGTTTATGAAGTTGGGTATGTAAACATTTATTTTATATAGTTAATATCATAATGGAAATGAACATCTTCCCATTGGAAAACAACTCAATGATTAAATGAAATACCTATTTTTGCCTTTCTATTCTAAAGCATGCTCATACTAGTCTACTTATTTATGTTAGGAGGGTAAAAAAGCAATAATTGCATCATGAGCTCCTGGAGTGCTGTCCCAATTTCACAACCATATAAAAAACAAAAGGAAAAGGTTGTGCTGCCTTTAAAATTAAGTTCAGCATTTTAGCAATGATTTCCATATGTAGGAGAAAAGCCAAGTAAACCAAGGTACAGCAGATACTGTAATAGGGACCTAGAATTTCCCAAAGAAATATATCAACTTATCACACTGTCTTCATGATGAAATAGACCAGGTATTACCATAGCAACAGCAGCTGGAAGAGACTTCCAAGACAATAGAATTATGTTCTGTTTTCATGTAGATTTTTTTTTTGAAGCAAGCATTGCTTATTTAATTTTTTTTTCCTGGAGCATAACAGGAAAATTAAAAGGCACTGCATACCATCTTGGATTTCCATTATCAGAAGGGAAAAACATTGTACCTTTGCATGTCTCTTTTTTAAAGAATTTAGCTTTTTGTTGTTTCTTTAAGTATTTCAAGTAAGCCTATTGGTATACCATATCGGATTTCCAGGAAAAGTTGCAACAAGAGGCCTGCATGTTTAGGGATGATAAGAATAAATCCATAGAACCGTATTTCTCAGTTTTATTCATTTTGAGAGACATGATCCTGGTTATTTCATGTTCCTGCAGATGAAGAACCTTATCATTTGTCCATAGTTGGTTAATGTGCCATAATTACACCACAGGTGCACTTTGGCAAGGCTAGATAGGGAAAAATCACCTGGATGACTGATATGCTTTTGGGATTTAATATTTTAAATTCTAATGGATTACCATAAGATTGTCAGGGATTCTTTTGTTGTTCAGTTGTTTTCGGTCATGTATGACTAACTGCCTTTGTGACCTAATCTCTAATAAAAAAGATCCTGGCTTTGATGTTCAGTGTTTTTTGTTTTTTTTAAATCATGTCCAACTCTCTGTAACCCCTTTTGGGTTTTTCTTGGCAAAGATACCAGAGTGATTCTCCTTTTCTTTCTCCTGGTCATTTTTAGATGAGGAAACTATGGTAAACAGAATTAAGTAACTTGCCCAGGGGTCACACAGGTAGTGGGTTCTGGGACCTTGGGCAAGTCACTTAATCTCTACTTGTTTCAGTTCTCTCAAATGTAAAATGGGGATTATAATTACACCTACCACCTAGGGTTATTGTGTGGATCAGTTAAGACAATATTTGTAAAGCATATATCATAGTGCCTCGTGCATAAAAGGTAGGTACTTAATAGTTATTCCCTCACCTAATATTATTATATTATTTTCTAATAATACAGACGTATATAATTAGAATGTTATTCTGAAATATGAACCTTATTCAATATAGGTTCCTCAATCATAAAACAAATAATTAATAAGTAATCATAAAATAATGAATCTTTGCTCCATTTATTGAAGTATCCTCATATAGTTAAGAGAGATTCTTCAATGCTAAGGTTGGAGAAAGGATCTTAGCAAACTAAATTTCCTTGTTTTCTTCATGTTACGCAGAATAATTTATAATTATTACAGTTTCAGGATAGTTTCTGTTCTTGCCAATGTAGATGTTAAACCTAAGTAGTAATCCTTCAAACTTTAATTTGAGAGTTTTGCCTATTCCTTTGTTATAGAACATTACAAAATCCCAATGAGGTTTGTAAATTTAATTCTATCACATATATGTATTTCCAAATCAGTATTTTCTAATTTCTAACTTTAGAAAAAGAAAAACATGTGACACTGCTCCAAATAACAAGTGTACTTGTATTAACTAACATATTAGTTCCTTACACCCAGTCCCCAACAGTACTTCTCTCAAAGACTTTTCCAATGGAGACAGCATTTTTTTCTCATTCATTCAGGGAAGAACCAAGGGCATTTTGCTTGGTCTCTAAAGCTACTTTGAACCCCTTCTTTGTTATCACTCATAAAACCCTCCTTTTTTGATATCTACAGCATCTATTTATACAAGGCATTCTAAAAGTCTTCATACATTTTAAAAAAATTTTTTAACCATTTACATAATCTTTAATAACTTAAAAGTACGCAGAGACTTTTGGAAAACCATGTATAACTATACATTCTTCTTGTCATCACCTATTCATTGCTAAGATATGTTTCCACTTCTCTTTGCCGCTTTCAGTATCTGGTTCATAGTGTTCCTCTTCTCCCTCCCTCTGCCATTGCAACATCCATGTTGATGATCCATCTGACTCACTGGCCTCATAGTTTTTTTTTTTTTAATTCATAGCTTTAATGACTTTCAATGCTATTCCACTTAAGCCATTCAGTCATTATTCAAGTGAAGAGTTGGGAGTATTTTATCTTCAAATCTTAAACTTGGGATGTCTCCTCATTGCCTTCTTCTCTAAAACAAACCAAAGCTACTCTTCTTCCTGACCACTTTATTTGGCTTTCTTATTTTTTAAAAAACCCTTGCCTTCTGTTTTAGAATTCATGGTAAGTATATGTTCCAAGGCAGGCAGAAGAGCAGGAAGAGTTACACTATTTGGGTTAAGTAACTTGTCCATAATCATACAGCTAGGAAGTATCCAAGACCAGATTGGAAGATAGGACTTTCTTTCTCCAGGATTAGTTTTCTATCCACTGACTGTCATCATTGTCGCCTCCTCCTCCTCCTCCTCCTCCTCCTCCTCCTTCTTCTTCTTCTCCTTTTCTTCTCTTCTTCTTCTTCTTCTTCTTCTTCTTCTTCTTCTTCTTCTTCTTCTTCTTCTTCTTCTTCTTCTTCTTCTTCTTCTTCTTCTTCTTCTTCTTCTTCTTCTTCTTCTTCTTCTTCTTCTTCTTCTTCTTCTTCTTCTTCTTCTTCTTCTCCTCCTCCTCCTCCTTCTCCTCCTCCTTCTCCTTCTTCTTTTCATAGATCCTTTCCTCACTAATCTTATTGACTTCTCTAAGTTCAGATAAACTTCTCTGTGGCTCCTACATGTATATCTTTAGTCCTGACTTCTCTCCCAAAGTTCCAGAACCAAGAGTTTCATCTATCAACTAGACACTCTAAAAGAGAACACATAGTCTTCCCTCCAAAACCCAGTCTTCCTCTTGGTCCCTTTTTCTCTGTCACTAACTATTCCTTCAGGCTAAAATGGATGTGCCTTTCATTCATTTTCCATATGCAATTATTCACTAAGTTTTGTTGATTCTTTCTCCTAAGGGTCTCTTTTATTCATTCTTTCTTTTCCATTGGTTCTGTGACCACTTCACCTGGGATACTTATTACCTCCCTCCTATTGTCTGGTGCAAATGTTGCCGAACTGGAAGAACCTACGAAAAAGTTCAAATTCTCTAATCTGGCATTAAGTTACTTCCTGCCTTCTTGCCCATTCTTACCCCTCAAACCATGCAATGAAGTTGACCCTCATCTGTAGTTTTTTTGAATACTTTATTGTTAGATCTTACAAAGACTCTCTTTTCATTTAACCTAGATCTAAAAAGTTGTCCATAAGTGGAATTTTACAACAAATGCTTTTCTTATAAATAGCATGATACTGTGGAAAGAGTGTTGGATGTTTAGTCAAGGGTTCAAACACCAGCTTGGTTACTTAGTAGCTATGCAGCCCTGGGTGTCATTAACCTCCACTGGGCTTCAATCTCATCATTTAGGAACTGAAGGAGTTGAACTGGCTGATGTCTGAGATCCCTTCCATTTCTAAACCTGTGAGCCTATGATTTGCCCTATGAAGGTCAAACACTAAATAAAAGTTCTGACAGAGAACTAGAAACTCAACTAGAAAGGCTGCTCTGGGGTTGTGTCTAGAAATCCTCAGGCAATGGAAAAGAACATAGGGAGATCAATGAATCATGTCTCCCACCAGGGTTGTAGTAATGGCTGGGCAGCAAAATGTACTAAAATACCCTGGGGAATGGTCTCACTCCTTAAGAACAAATGAGTCTGAATCATTTTGAAGGGTTATGAGCATAACTAACATGGAAAAAATGAAGTAAAAAAAATGAAGTCAATATAATCATACTGATCCAGAAACTGCTGCTATTTCAAAAATCAAGGAAATTAACTAGTAATGCCAAATTTAGCTACAGTGTACAGTGAATGGACTTCCTGGGGTCAGGAAGACTCATCCCCCTCAAGTTCAAATCCAACCTCAGACACTGACAAGATGTGTGACCTTGGACAAGTCATTTATCCTATTTGCCTTAGTTTCCTCACCTCATTTTTGATATGACAAAACATTCCAGTATCTTTGCCAAGAAAACTCCTAAATGGGGTCAAAAAGTGTCAGACACAATTCAAAAATGATTGAACAGGAGGCAGTTAGGTGGCTCAGTGGACTGAAAGCCAGGTTCATAAATGGGGGAATCCTGGGTTCAAATCTGACCTCAGACATTTTGCTGCTTTTCTCCCTTGGAACCAATACACAGTATTGATTCTAAGATGGAAGGTAAGGGTTTTTTAAAAAAAGACTGAACAATGCCAAATCCAGATGGGAACGAATGTCTCTGCCTAATCAATGTATTTATGAGATCCTATATAAAAATAAAAATAAGTCTCTCTGGAAGACTTCAGAAGCAATGTCAGAAATAGCCTTCAAAAATAATAAGGAGCGAGGACATGCCTTTACCTTTCTTCCCTTCAATTCCTGCTCCCAAGGCGGAGGTGGTGGCTGGTCTGAGTTCAGAACTGCTCTGAGGAGTCACACTAGCCTTAGCATTATTGGCTTTTCCTTTCTTGTCATTCTTGGAAGTGTCATTTGGCACATCAGCTATGTCACTCTGAAATAAAAGCATTTATATTGGAGCCAAATAATGACATTTTAAGCTTCAGCATATTAATATGTAATTCCATTTGATTGAACATTTATTAAACAACTATAATGTTCAAATCATCATTCTGTGGGCTGCCTATTACAAAGTCAAAACCTCCACTTTCCCTTTAAAAAGGGGACAGTTACTCTTGCCAGCAAGTTACAGTTTGCTGAGAGAAGAAAATGGCTTACTCTGTTTGATTTGAAAGAAATATGTGTGCCTACAAAGGAGAGAAGATGGTATAAGATGGATGAAAAAAAAATAAATGTAGTTTTAGTTGTCAATCAACAGAATGAATGTCATATATATTTTGTGCAAGGTATGAAAATTGCCTTCTATAATATTTTCTTAAACTATGGTAGATGTTTCTTACTTCAAACCAGAGTATTAGATTAGGAAACACCCTTTAATTTTAAAAAAAGGAAAAAGATGGACAATTATCTATATTAGAACCTGCCAATATAGGCAGCAAACATAATTTCATTTCTAATGGCATGGATCTTGATAATAAATGAAACAAGATGTGAGTTGTTACCAACTTTTCAAGTTTGCCAAATTTCTTTTAATAAAGGCTAACATTTTCCCCATTCTAACTTTCATAAGAACGTAAATTCTTTGAGGTTCAAGACTTTTTCATATCCTAATCGTGTAGTATGGTGCCTTGAAAAAAGACACATGTTTGTTAAATGAGTTGAATTTTTTTTTTTTGCAGGAAAACATGAGTGCTCAATATTTAATTGTGTGTTAATTCATATAAAAAACAACAACAACAAAACATATTTCTTTTTCTAAAATGGTTGATATACCGTCAGAAGTCCTGGACTTAAACCCAAATATAGAAATCATCATGAGGGTTCAGGTCCGGCATGTGAACTGAACCTGATATGTTTTTACTCCTGTTTTACCACAGTATTCTCTAAATTCTGTTGTGTTAATAAATGAATACTTACAGTTTCAATACCCATGGCTCTCATCTGATCTGCTCTCTTTTCCATTACAGAAAGAAATTTCTTTGGGTCTGACAAAGCATCCACAATATCTGAAGAAAATAACTCATGTTAATTTCATGATTTTTTTTATAATCATGTCATTTACCTTGAAGAAAGACTCTGTTTGTTTAATGTGATTGTTTGTCTTAGAAGACTTATCAAGGCTTTAAGAACTTAAAATATGCCCCAAGACATCAAAAAAGGGGAAGGAAACTGCTCCCTAATGATTCTCTAAACCTTTTTTTCAGTATTTTTTCCTCAAACATTTAATTGAATTTTGAAGTATGGTTTCATGATATAGCAACAATTGGCATTTCTTCCATCGTTTTCCTTCAGATAATCTGCATTTAAAGAGACTACTAATGAACCATATTTCACATAGCATCTCTGAAGAATTAACACACATACATAATTCTCCATCAATAACAAAAAAGCAGCATATGAATTCTCCAATTTTAAATTATTCTTTGGAATTTGTGACTTTTCCCACCCAGCCCCTTAAGATTTAACCTCTATACATAGGTTTTTCTGTTATTTTCATTTCAAGAGGAAACACTAACCAATAACAGGAACCAAATATAACCAAAATGGTACTAAAATATGCTAAGGAAAATCCACAGGATTTTAAATGAGTTGATGAGTTCCTGATATCCCCCTGATAAAGAGTCATACAAAATCTTAAAGGCCATGTAGTTCAGCTTTGATATACAACATATCTAAACAAGTGGCTGTCCAATCTTTGCTAGTATATCTCAACTGAAGAGAAGCCCATACTGTCCAGAGTCAGTCTGTTCCATTTAAGAAAAATGTAATTATCAGAAAGTTTTTCCTTAAATTCACCCTGAATCTGCCTATCACTGTACCCTGGGATTCTGGTTCTACTTGTGAGACCCAAATAGAACAGTTCAATCAATCCCATCTAATGTTCTTGGTTGTAGGTCCTACTTCCATTTTACAGTTGGGAAATCTGAGGCATAGAGGATTATGCTGTGGGGGTTAAAATGCTGCTTTAGGTTTTCCAAAGTAACAAGGAGTTGAGCTCAAATGCTTCTGGGAAAGACCTTTTACATGGTACCCCATATACTCTTTCAGCGATCTCCAATATGTATTTGTGCCCAAGACTAAAAATTTGCCATTAGGGGCCAAGCTTTTGGTAATCCTATATGATTCAGACTTGGAAATAGTAACAAAGAACATTTCTTCCATTGTTTTCTTTCTTATAATCTGTGTTTAAAGAGAATATTAATAGTCTATATTTCACATAGCATATCTGAAGAATTATCTGAAAGAAAATCACTCATGTTAATATCATGATTTTTATACTTTTAAATACACTTTTAAATATGCAATTCTCCAAAGTTAACAAAAAGCAACATATGACATCCCTAATTTTGAATTAATCTGTGACAATTTTAAAAATAAATTTATAAATATCGTTTCTTTAATAATTTATATCTTAGTTCCAGGGCAGACATTTATTGAGTAGTGGATGGATACACAAACATTCAGTAAGGGCTTATTATGTGCCAAGTCCTGTACTAAATACAAATACAAATGTGGACGACAGTTTCCAGTCTTTTGGAGTCTATATTCTAATGAAGGAGATATCATATTAAGGAAGTAGAAGCCAAGAATGGATATTTTGATTTGCCAAGTTACAGAGATAGTGAATGGAGCCTTAGAGGAGTAAAAGATTGATAGACCCTTTCCAAGAAAATGACTGAGTTGATTTAATTATCAAAAAGGGAGAATGCCCAATAGTTTTTCAAAAGAAGATGCTTTTGCAATGTCAAGTCATTCCTACTGGGAAATTATACATTTTTAGTAACATAAAATTTTCCTTTTATTTTACTTCCTCTCATTTTGGGAAAAAATAAGTTGTTAAATAGTGCAAGTCATTTGCTTAATAGCTATTAATCCCTGAGTATTCTGGACGTTGCTCTGAGGTGTTGTACTTATGTGTTTAGGTATCTCTACTCCCTATGTTGGTAGGCTCTCTGAATGCATGGCTAATATCTCACTGCCTTCAGTAACTCCTACAGATTTAGAGCAGTGTCTTGCACAGAGTAGGAGTCCAAGAAACATGAGCCAAATGAACACAAAAAAAGGTCAGACTACAAAGGAACTGTGCCAATATGTGAAGGATTTAGGATTTCTTTGCTGTGGGAACTTCTTCCACCAAAGCAGATCATTACCCATCTTAGTAAAAAAAGTCTTACAAGCTTCTGAGGCTCTGAGACTGAGAGATCTTTCCATGGTCACACAACTGGTAAATACTAGATGTGTCCATTTACACTATTTTTTGTGACTTAGTTCTCTTGCTTTATTATGCTGCCTTTTATCAACCAAATAATCAAAAAAGGATTTATTAAGAAATTATTTAATGGGAAGAAAAAATTCACTTTAAAGAGAGAAAATTTTCTAAGATGCAGGACAGATTTCCTAAGACATTAAATAGAATCAAAATAACTTTAAAATATTCTTATTAAAATGTAATTTTGTTGATCCTGTTTGTTAGTCTGGATTATTTCCTTTAGATTGTAAACTGTTCGAGGGCATGGGCTGTCTTTTGCTTCAACTACACATAGCACATTTCCTGGCACATAGTTGTTCATTTGTTTCAATCCTATCTGACTCTTCATGACTCCATTTGGGATTTTCTTGGAAAAGATACTTAAGTAGTTTGCCATTTCCTTCTCTAGTTCTTTTTAAAGATGAGAAAAATGAGGCCAACAGGGTTAAGTGACTTGCCTAGGGTCACACAGTTAGTAAATGTCTGGGGCTACATCTGAACTTGGGGGATGAAGCTTCCTGATTCCAGGTCCAGCACTGTCCCATGTGCTACCTAGCTGGCACAGAGTAGGCATTTAGTAAATGTTTATTGATTGATGAATTGATATTGATAATGCTTCAGAAAATATTGACTATATTAACAACATAGTCTACTTTGATATTTTGATACAATATAATTAAGGACAGATGTCATTTTGTGCTAGTTAAGTTGTAAGGCATGAAGCCCTAAATAATAATCACGACTAATATAGTTGTAAAAGCTTATAAAGTGATTAACTTATATTATCTCATTTGAGCCTCAAAAGAACTTTCGTATAATTACTTTCATTTTACAGATGATAAAAATGATTTTGAGAAATTAGTATCTGAGGCAGGATTTGAACTCAGATCTTCCCAACTCTATCTATCATACTACCTACCTGCCTCTAAATACAAATTATTATCCTATCATAACAATGGTTTTATTTTGAAGACAGTATAATAGCTACTTAATATCATTCCTAAGGTCATATAGTAAATCAATTTTGAATTGAATTACTGGCTTCATTGTGGCATCACAGATTAAGAACCAGAAAGGGCTGCAAAGATCATCCAATCAATATGTTAGAGAGGAGGAAACTGAGGTTCAGATAAATCAAAGGACTTCTTCAAGGTCACAACATAATAGTCAGAATTTGAACCCAGGTCCTATGAATCAAAATCCATTATACTGTGCAGCTTTGTGCTCTACCCATTTATTCGTACTATATCCATTTTAAATGGTCTATAAAATGCCTGGATACCTCCATGGATTGTTTGATATCATTAAATAGAATGTTAAAATTTTTTCAATTTTCTACCATCTGCTTCAGTATCATCTAGACACAACAAAAATGATGGAATTCAAAAAAATACTGCAGATATATCTATTAGCTGGATCAATATTATTCGAATTTACACCCAATTATCAATATTATTATTTCTCTGAACTAACTGGGGAATTACACTAGAAGAGTCTGAAATTGTGTGATAATTGTTATGTATAAATAAGACTAACATAAATATTTTCTTAGCAGAGACAAATATTGTTCATTTGCAACATATTATTTTAGCAGTTGATTATGGCTCTTTTCTTAAGAGTTCAAAATAGCCAGAGAAATGAAAGCTAGACCATAATTAGGAATGTACCCTAGACTTTGAAAATAGTATAATCTACCCCAAAAAATCCTGATTTAGAAGAAAATGGATTAGGTGTAAAGAGAACGATGTAGAATTCTTTGATGAGTTCAGAATTTAAAAGAACATGACACAAAAGATCAGTTACATTCAAAAAGGAGGAAGAAGTAGGTTTTAGAAACTGGAAAAGCAGATAGTCATCTCAGACAAAAATCTAGAACATATGTTTCATGAGAACTTAGAAGGAAAAATCAAGTCAAGAAGCATTTCCTAAGTGCCTATTATAAGCCAGATGCTATACTGAATGTGTGGATACAAAGAAAGGCAAAAGAAATTCCTTATTTTCAAGAAATTCACAGCCTAATATATGGGAGACATCCAGCAAACAACTATGTTCAGAGAACATATATGAGGAATAAATTGGAGATAATCAATTGAGTGAAGACACTGGCATTAAAGAATTTGGAGAGGCTTTTTGTAGAAGGGTGATTTTAATTGAGACTTAAAGAAAGCCAGGGAAGCAGAATGGCAGAGCAGAGGAGGAAGCGTATTCAACACATGGGGATTGGCTAGTGAAAGTGCATAATTTGGGAGATGTCACACACTTCACAGCAAAGAGGCCAGTGTCACTGGATCATAGAGTATCTAGGAGGAATGAGGTATAAAAAGACTGTAAGTGGTGATCAGTAGGAACAAGCATGGGTTCACCAAGAAGAAACTATGCTCATTTAAATTCATTTCCTTTTTTTTAAATTGTAATATATATTTATAGAATACCTTAAAGTTCCAAAGCACTTTCTTCAAAATTTCCTAGGAAGTAGTGAAAATATTACTGTTATTTTTTTATTTTTTGTTCTTATTTTTTTTAAACTCCTAGCTTTTGCAAGGGTTGGGCAATTGGGTTAACTGACTTGCTCAATGTCAAGGAATTGCTGGATGCCAGCTTTGAAAATATTATTATGTCCCCTCTCTTACAAGCCTTTCAAATTGGACCTGTAATATTATCAATACAAAAGGCTCCCAGTATGGAGAGTCTCTTCAATGATTCTGATTCTGAGTCGTCTCCTATAATGTTAGAGCTGCATGGAGTACTGAGTTACTCATCTATGGTCCAGTTGCTAACATAGTACTGTGATAGAGACATGAAGAGAGAGAGAGGTTTTGTAGGACTTGTGGACCAAGATGCAAGAACCAGGGTTCCAACGGAATGTTCCTGGTTGTTGGCAGTTGAGCTGACAGGGGGGAGGGGATTTGGTCTCTGACTGGAAGTCACCCTCTCTCCCTGGAGGTTTGAAGCTGGCTGAAAGACCTTTGTAAGGCTGACTTGATTTTTTGGGGTTTCTCTGGCTCTGAGCAGTTGAAGTTGACACTGAGAAGAGAAACTTGGCTTTTGGGACTTGGTCTCTGTCACTCTGGCTCTGAGCAGTGGAAGCTGATCAGAGGAGAAGCTTTTGAGTTGGTGGTCTATAAGAGAGTTGAGCTGGCCAGGAGAAAACTTAAAGACTTTGAACTTTGTTTCTTTCTGGGGTTGAAGCTGAGAAAAGAGACCAGCCAGGCTGAACTTGTGAAGAAGAAAGAAGATTTTGAAAGGGCTGCTGTCCTCCATCTTCCCAACTGTCTAAGAGTCATACTTGTGACTCCCCAAACCCTCAATTTTATCTCATTTAGATTAGGGAAATCCACATCCCTCTTACCTCAGTTTCCTATCCTGTTATCCCAATAAACCCCTTGACTTGAAAAAGGAAAGGAAAAGAATATCTTCATAGATTACTCAAGTGGGGAGGGAAGGAGTCAAAGGCTTCAAGAAGAACAGGGTAGAGAGGGTTGGTTAAGGGAGGGAGTGAGGGAGGAAGGAGGTTAGGAAATAGATTGATCAATCAGCCATCAGTAGGGATCAGTAGGCAAACCCCAGTTTCCCCAATATCTATCCAGAGTGGTTAAATTATTTCAGTACAGAGATATGGCCTGGACCCAAATTTTCCTGATTCTATGACTAGACATACATGGTTCTATGATATTACTCTTCCCCATATTATTCATGAGGAAACTGAGTCTTAGATTAAATGACTTGTTCTAGGCCACATTGGCAGTCTAGGATTTCAGAAGATCTTCGTTGAGTCCAAGCACAGTACTTTTCCCACTGGGGCTTCCTCTTGGCTATCTAGTCTTATATCCTGAGGTAGCTAGATGACACAACAGATAGTGCTCTGGGCCTGGGAAGACCTGAATTCAAATTTATTCTCTGATATTTACAAGCTGTGTGACTCTGGACAAGTCACTTCTTCATTTGTGATAGTTTCCTCAATTTAATACTGGCATAATAATTTGATCAATAAATATTGATTAAGTGCCTACTATGTGCCAGGTATTGTGCTAAATGGTGGAAATGTAAAGAAAGGCAAAATAGACTGCCTTCAAGAAGCTCACAATTTAAGGGGGAAGGCAATATACAAACAACTATATGCAAATAAGAGCTATACAAGATGAAATAATCAACAGAAGGAAAGCATGAGGATTAAGAGGGACTGAGGAAGACTTCCCATAAAAGGTGGAATTTTAATTGCCAGTTTAAAGAAATCATGGGAGTCAGGAGTCAAAAATGAGGTGGAATTGCCTTTCTTGCATGGGGGACAACCATTGAAGATGCCTGGAGTTGGGAGATGGAGTGTCTTTCTTGAGGAACAGAAAGTATCACTGGATTGATGAGTAAGTGATGGGGTAGAAGGAGTCAGAAGACTTGAAAGTGTATGTATGAGCATGGGGTGGGACTAGATTATGAATGGCTCTGAATAAAAAAGAGAAGATTATAGTTGATGCTGGAGGAGCCACTGGAGTTTGCTGAGTAGGAGGATGACAGGGTTGAACCTGGGCTTCAGGAAAATCACTTTAATGGCTGAGTGGGAGATGGGTTAGAGTGGGGAGACTCGTGACATGTAAGCCAACCATCAGTTGATTGTAATCATCAAGGCAAGAGATGATAGCCTGAATTACTGTGGTTACAGTATTAGAGGAGAGAGAAGGCGTCTAAGGAGATGTTACAAAGCTTAATTTGATAGGCCTTGGCAAGTGATTGACTACTGGAAGAGAGGGACCTACAAGAGGACACCAAGGTTGAGAGCCTGGAAACTAGAAAGATGGTGGTACACATGATGACAATAAGGACTTTTGGAAGAGAAGACTGGGAGTAAAGGAGTTCAATTTTGGACATCTCATGTTTAAGATGTCTACATGGCATCAATTTTGAGATGCCTAAAAGCCATTTGGAGATGTTAGCTTGGAAGTCAGCAGAGATGTAAGGGTTAACAGAAGTGATTAACTCCAATTCCAAAATAATGATGATGAAACATGCTACCTAGCTCTGGACAGAGAGGCAATAGGCTCACAATGCAGACTGATATTTTATTTGGACATGGCCATTGGGGGAAATCTGTTTTGCTTGAGTGGGTTAAAGGGGGTTATTTTTCATCATTTCACAGGGGAAGGAGGAAATGAAAGAAAGAGAAGATAGATGAAAGAAAGGGAAAGTGGATTTTCTTGATTGAAAAAATAAATTTAATTTTAAAAACTGATAAGATGGTTCCCTCAATTAATATAACAGAATATGATATATGGACACAGCTGGGTGGCAAAACACATCGAGTATCAGTCCTGATTTCGGGAAGATGAGAGTTCCTGAGTTTAAATACAGCCTCAGTCACTTACTAGCTCTTTGACCCTGGGCAAGTCATTTAACCCTGTGTGCCTCAGTTTCCCCTCATCTGTAACATGAGCTGGAATAGGAAATGGCAAACGATTCCAATATCTTTGCCAAGAAAAGCCCAAATGGGATCACAGAGAGTTGGATATGACTAAACAAAAACATATGATGTACAATAAACCATCACTACAAAGCATGTACATGTGGACATAGTGAACCCTCAACAATTCTTTATGTTACAAGTTGTTCTAGTTAGCTATATTTTCAAGACATCTATGAATAACTCATTAAGAAAAAAGGCCTTTTTATTTCAGCTGATCCTTTTTTATCATCATCATAAAATATATATGCATACATATCTGTGCATATACATATGTAGATATGGCAAGGGAACTCAATTTTTCATCCAAATTGAACTTTCATTAGGATCTTAAGCAAATGACACTAATGCTGAATATTGTAACAAGGTTGAAGATCCTATATTGTGCCTGTTTAATGAATATCCTTTCTCATGAAATCTATCCTATAATAATATTTTTATATTCTGTATGGTGTTTGTTGTAGGATCTTAACAATCACTGAATTGAAATTATATTTCCTACCTATGTAGCCTTGGTCTAGTTAGTAATTTAACTTCATTTGGTCTCAGTTTCTCCATCTGTAACAAGAGGGGGCTGTATTAGATGAGCCTCTGAGTTCCTCCCAGCTTGAAATATCTGATCCTATGATTAATAGATAAAACTGTGGGTCATAAATTGATTCTGTAAGGTAGTACTGAGGAATAGGAAGACAGTAAATAATAAGTGCAGTACTCTTGAAAGCTCTATGAGTGATATTTTACAGTCACCCAAGGTGATATTTTAAGAGACCTGCAGCATGAGTTGTAAGAACAATCAAGCTTTCCTTATTCTGTTTAAACCCAGAGGCTCTTGATTTATTGGAGAGATTTTTGGGAAGCATTTGCTATAGTAGACAAGTTTCATTATTACTAAAAAACTGTTCAGGGAATAAGAATAAACTAAAGAGAGAAAAGAATTTTCTGAAAAGTGTCATAGCATCCTTCTCCTGTATTGTGATTTAACAATAGTTATAACAACTCTTTTTATAAAAGTACATCTTCACAGCTTTAGTCAATAGTATTATAGTTTGCCTTTTCAGGGAGCAACTCATGTATGAACTAATTACATGGAAATTGGTCTTTAGACAGGTGCAGCATATGATATTGTACAATGTGAGAATACGTAGATTCTATAAGTAATTTAAATAGCTTCTCTAGGAGTCTTGAGACCACAGGCAGTAGAAGCATTGATGTTGTGTTCATCCAAATACAACATCTACATTTATTCTTTTCTTGTCAAGTCCATATAAATGTTCATTAAAGTGAGGATGGCCTTTTATGCAATCATATTCTGACCTCTGCTTTTCCCTGAAGGGAGGCTGGAACTCATATCACAGGATAGCTTTAATCTAGGGACCATGATTAAGACACTACATCTCTCAGCTCTGGGCATCTTCTTCTACTCTTCCTACTGACTTTCTTGGCTTCCTTAAATCACAACTAAAATCCCACAAGGACAAAGACTTGAAAATAACATTAAATGTAATGATAAAGTTCTTGGTGTTACTGAAAGCATCATTTTAGCTCTGACTATTTTTAAGACCCCAAAAATTGGCATCCAGAAAAAAGTAAAAAAAAGTAACTATAACAATCAGGAAGAGAAGAAACACTGATGATTTATTTAATACTCATTAGTACCAGAACTGTTTCCAGGCTTTGGAAGCAGGGTAAGTGCATCTCTTCTCTAGGCTGGCAATATTTCACTATAATTCAAAGCAGCAACGGGTAAATAATATCTTCATTGCCTTTTATTCCTCCCAGATAAAGCAACTAAAATAGCACTGATGATCCAACAGGCCAATTGGCAGTCAACTTGTCAATGCTTGTATTTAAGGGTTTATATTTTTCTTAATAGGCAATATAATTTTATTAAGGAAAGGAAAAAGATTTCTCAATTTGCTCACAGAAATTTGAGTTACCTTTTCCCTCAAGTATGTCTGATACTTCCTCATCAAACATTTCGTTTTTCAAAAGATGGAATTTTGACAAAGGCTATTGAAGCAGATGCATCATTTAAAGGTCCCTTGGCAGTCTGAGAGATGGACCCAAGTGACATTTACATAGAAAGCTACAATTACTGTGGAGATAAGGGCTGTAGAAAGGCATTCCCTCATGTTCCTTGATCTCATGAAGGATGTAATATGTATATTTGTTCGTAGTTGTATCTATGTTCTTTGAAATTTTTCATAAATATTTTATTTGAGGAAGGTGAGAAGATGCTAAAAGTAGGAGAATCTGGCTTCTTTGGGGTGAGGGCAATGGATTAAAAGAATATAGGCCAAAAATTAATTTGTAATTAAATGGGTACAAGACTAATTTTTACAGGGAACAATTCAATATCAGACAACTTCTCAGGCTCCTTTACTAGTCCTTCATCAATGCCATTTCCTGTAAATGTGAGTATTTCCTGGGCTCTTCCCTGGGACCTCTTCTCTTTTGCTTTATACTGTGTCCCATTGGTTAACCCATCAATTCCCAAGGATTCAATTATGGTCACTATGCAGATGACTTCAAGATCTATATATCAATCTCTCTCCTGAGCTATAATCCTAATCACCAAATATCTGCTAGGATTTCAAGTTAGATATCCTGCAGACATCTCCACATGTTCAAAAAATAATTCATTATCTTTATTTCCAAACTGAGATCTCCTAAACTTCCCTATTGCTGTCAAAATCGCCAGTACCCCTTTAGTCAGTTAGTGACATCTCAGTGACATCTTCAACTGTTCACATTCACTTATCCCATGTATCTAATCAATTGCCGACTCGTGTAATTGCTTTCTCTACAACATCCCCCATAAAAGTTCTCTTCTCTCCACTCATAGCCATCATTCTAGTTTGGTCCCTCTCTCATGGACTATTGAAATAGACTTCCCGTTAAGTCTTCTTGCCCCAAGATTGCTCCTCTTTCAATCCATCTTCCACTAATCTACCAAAGTGACTTTGGCAAAGTATAGATCTGACCATTTCACTTCTTCTCCCTATAATCTCCAATGGCTCCCTACTACATGTAGGATCGAATATACAGTCCTCTGCCACTTCAAGCTCTTTGTGACCTGGTCCTTTCTACCTTCCAGGCTTTTACTGTACTCAATAAACCAGCCATTTTAATTCACTTACTAATCCTCACAGCAGACGCTCCATTTTCCGTCTCTGTGCCTTTGCCTTTATCATCCCTCATTAAAGGAATGCTTCTCTTACTAACCTCCACTCAATTTAGGCTCCTGAAGGAGACTTTTTGTAGTTTTTCCAGCAGGAAATGCTTCTAAGGCTACCTTCTCTCTACTCTGAATATACTAATTTGGTCTTTTCCATTAGAATGTGAGCTTCTTAACAGAAAGCTTTCCCCCTCCCCCCCCCCCCCCCATGCATCTCATGCAATAGCACAGTGCTTGGCATATAGTAAGCATTTAATAAATGCTATTAATTGCTTGGTTGTTGACTTAAAATGGCAGCAAAGCATGTAACACCAACTATCCAGTTCTCGCAGAATTATCAATGTCTGGTGTTATCTTGTAGAATATGAATCAGAATTTTTCCTCATTAATGAATAATTATGCTTTCCCACCAGTTTAATAGCTTACATAGGAAAACTCAAGTTGTCCAAAAGTGCCTGCTGCCTAGATTATGATATGCAGGTAAATGGATGGCCTACCAAGAGCTAACATTGAGTTAGTCCATCAGACCTTGCATAGGCCCTTCAATGCACAGTAGTGGATTTGGGAAACTGTGCAGCAATTTCAATGGTCTCAAGCTATTCTCTGACAGCAAACTCATCTTTTTTAACCCCGGAGTCCTCCTAGTGATGCTGTATGAATGGGAATCGCGGAACATGACAACCAATGAAACACTAGATGCAGTGACTTAAAAGGCAATGAAGAGACTCATGATGGGCGCAGTACAAAGTGGGATTTAACATATCAACAATGATGGCTTATACACTTGCACACAGGAAAAGGCACTAGGGACATCATCGGACAATACTGGAGCAAAAAAAGAGACCAGCTAATCATATCACAGAGGAGCAACTTGGGGAGTGCTGAACTGGCACCTGGACATGATGAGGTGATTTCCTATGGCAAATTTAAAGAGGAACATGCACAATAAGAATTGAACAGGGTATATCATTGGAGGGAGCACTTAAATTGATGAAATCACAGCTATAGACTTACTGAAGCTTTACAAGAAATCGTTAAAACTTACATAGTACATGAGGTTCCCAGAACTTAGTGACAGATATTAACATTTAAAATCTTAACTGATTTTATGAAATGATAACATTTTCTCAACTGAACATTCTCTAACAAGGAAACAATATACTTAAAAAAATTTTTTTTGTAATATATAGCTTTTTGGATTAGCAATAATAGCTTTTTTTTAAAATAAGGATCATTTTTTGCTTTTTTTCCCCTTTGTAGCCTCAGTGCCCAAAATATTGCCTTATACAGAGTAGATATTAATGAATAATTATTATATTGAATCAAATTGAATAGCAACACAAAATGTCCCATAAAAACAAGTTGAGAAGTTCCTATAAGCAGTATAAATGTGAACTCCACCAATTTCTCATGAATTTGATTTGCTTTACCAAAATGTATTTATGGACTTGTTTGTATAGGACCTGAAGGTGATTTATTGTATTTTGTTTTTAAAGTAAATCCATGTAGTGTGGATCTATTCCTAACATTCAGATTTCATAGAAAGAATAATTTTACTAGAAAATGGTAAGGCTGTTTTTGGAAACTAAATAAATCCCACTTGTAATGATTTACTGAATTTGTAATGAGGTAAAATAACACCAAGGAAAGTTTTTCACGAAATATTTTATAAAATACAGAAACTTACAGCCTGTGGCATTTCCTTGGAACTCAAAGGTTAAAACAAGAACTAAAACTGACCTTGCTGATCGACCCTCAAAAGTCATCAGAGCCAATATGCTTTATGGAAAATTGAGAATGGATCATTTTAGAGACCTTTACAAACTAGATTTCCCACATGAAACAAATTGTTCAAATAACTTATTGACAGCATCTTGTCAAATAAAAATATATTTCCTATGTTCATTTCTTTAAAAAGACATTATTTCCTGTGTCCCATGAAAAAAGATAATTGCCCCTTGGTACTGAACCTTATTTTTTCAGATAAAATCTCCAGATGCATACTCCTAACTTCTCTTGTACATACTATAGATGTCATACTAGAATCTCCTATATTCTTAGCAGGAAAGAATATAAATTCCCACTGGCCCAGGGAAACAAATATTTCTCTCCATGACCTTTCTACAGAAATTATTGATATGTCAAGAGTTGGGAGATTCACTTTGAATTTTTTGTTGGAATTAACTAGAGTATGACAGAATGTTTGGGATATAAAAACTAAACTGTCAAATTTGGGAACTTCATAAAATATAATAGATAATAGTACTTTGTGTTTTCTAAGTCAATATGCTGCCTGCAGGGATCTGTTTCTATTTAAGTTTGATACCACCTCTCTAAAGTATTCTTCCACAGTGGTGACTATGAATCCTACAAATAAGCAAGGGGCAGCTGGATAGCACAGGAGACAGAGCCTCAGGCCTGGAGTTGGGAGGACCTGGTTTCAAATCTGGCATCAGGCACTTCTGAGTTATGTATCTGACCCTGAGCAAGTCATTAAACCCCCAATTGCTAAACCCTCACCATTCTTCTGTCTGAAAATAGATGCTCAGTATTCTTAGTAGTTTATGGAAAGGAAGGATTTTTTTTTAAAAAAGCTAAATGAAAATTTAACCTGTGATTTTATATGATTTATTAGATGATAAAAATTTTATTTGATATTTTGATTTCCAAAGCTACAGTTTTCTATAGTTTTTAGCTTTAATAGATGAAAGACTTGTAATAAATTCCTAGTGCCAAGAACAATGACTTTTTCTTGGATATTTTAAGGGACTTAAAGAAATGGAAGCCTGTATCTTACTTTTGTAATTAAACTTCTCTAAAGTACAAAAAAGTCCATTTTAACTTATCATGATTTTTTTCCCGCTTTAGCCTCATAGATAAACAAATAACCATGAATTCCAGATTAAGTACTTGGTGAATATTAAACTGAAGACTAAATAATTAACTGAAGGCCCATCTCTAGTATGGATAGGCAAAGGTTCTAATTATGATATCTACTATATTAAATGTGGCAAATTTGAAAAAAAAGTCTTGGGATTATGGAAAATAATTCAAATCTTTAGTTAAATGAGGAAAGGCCATTATAGCAACAGAACTTCTAAATTTAATTTTGGACCAAGTCTAGAAAGTTCTAAATCATTAGATAATCACATGCAGTTCTCATTTAATGGTATTATAGGAGTATATAATATTCTGCTTTTTAAATAGATTTTATATGTATATATTTTATATATATTTAAATTTTATAGATAAGATTAGTCCAATAAGTGTCAAAGCTTCAAAATGTAACCAATTTTATGAAAACGTTTCTAAAATGTATTACATATTCCTGCTTTCTTAAACAGAGAACAGAGAACCTAATTTAACCTGCTCTTGCTGACTCAGTAATCACTATGAATAGTACATAATTAGTATATTGTGCTCTAATCCAGTGACACCCTCTTGGGTGGCTGAGGTGTGTAGGACTTTTTGGTGCCTTGTCAAACACAGTACTGCTCCTAAGAGTTCTTCAGGTTGTTTACTCTTTTTTTCTTTACCATCCCTCTCCTATTTGCCCTCATTTCCCCTGCTCCTGAGCTGCTGTTTTCTTTTATATAGCACTATCTGAGTAAGACTTAGAAATTGGATTTGCTTATCCAGTGGACAGATTTTGCCACTCAAAGGTCTCTTTTGCTTCCTACTACTTTGGAGTAGTGTTGAAATTGGTAAAGCTGCAGTTGCTGGGAGGATAAATTCAAAATAAATTGAACATAAATTAAATGCCCACCCTATTCAAGATTTTTGTAATGTGCTTAGGATACAAAATATGGTTGTTATCCACAAGGAATTCACATTTCACTGGGTAGATGGAGCATTAATGCACACACCAAATATTGGCATATATGACCCAGGTCAAGTCATGATCTTGTTGGGCATCAATTTCTCCATTTGTAAAATAAGGGAATTAGGCTACATTATTGTTATACAACTATAATCCATAGTTCTGCTGAGATTATTTTAATTTTTAGGTGACAGACTTTTAAAATATCTAAGCTTGGTTTGGGTTCAGATTGGCTGAATACTTGCTTATTTGTTTTTTTTTTAATTTTTAGTAAGTTTAAGTAGTTTATTTTAAAAAGTGACTCAGTTTGGGGTTTAGAAGAAATGTTTGGTTAAGTGTGGTTTCTGGATCACAGCTTCTTTCAAGTTTTGCTGCAAACCATAATCAGCTCCTGGTTCAATTACAGAACTCTGTTAAAGCAGTGCTCCCTTGTGGATGTGAAGGAAAACTCAGGGACAGAGATGGATGAATTCAATCTAGGTATGTTGATGAGACCATGGGTAGATGCTGCCACTTAGGAAGTTTTTAACTTCATATTCTTTAGTTTGCTTTGACTTTTAGTGTGTAAATGTACCCTTTATTCAATTCAATTGTAAGAATTGATAAGCAATTTAGAATAAAAAAGTCCTAGAAGAGTCTTAGAGATTATTTAGTCTAAATCTTCCCTTTTAACAACAGTAATGAAGCTGAGAAAGGTTAAATAATTTATCTAAAGTCACTTTATTGGGGGCAGCTGAGTAGCTCAGTGGATTGAGAGCCAAGATGGGATATCCTAGGTTCAAATCTGGCCTCAGACACTTCCTAGCTGTGAGACCCTGGGCAAGTCACTTAACCTCCATTGCCTAGCCCTTACCACTCTTCTGCCTTAGAACCAATGGACAGTATTGAATTCCAAGATGGAAGGTAAAGGTTTAAAACATAAAATAAAATAAAATAAAGTCACTTTATTTGTTAGGAGAACTTTTCATTGTGGTACAGTGGGGAAAGTGTTATATTAAATTCAGAGGACCCAAGTTTAAATGACATTGCCAATAACTACCAATGTAACCTCAGGTAAGTCAATTGATCTATTCCACAATAGTGTAATAAGGGTGCCACACTAGATAACCTTAAATATATGAACCTGTTGTTTTGGGGTCTTTTCAAATTCTTAGATTTTGGAAAATCTACAACTTAATTCATTTGCAAATATTTACCTTACCTCCAAAACCATCGGGCACATATGTTTTAAGCACAATGTTGCAGAAAACAGTTGGCAGTGATAATGGTTTATTCCCTTCATTTCGAAGAGAAATGTGTCTGTAGCCTGCCTGGAGGCCATCAAGTGGGAGGATTCTTTGACCAATCAGCTTGTTGTTGTCATCATACACAGCTATTCTCAAGACAGCCAGATCAGGGAGGATAACCTGCCAATCAAAGAAAAGGAGTTTTCACAGACCTATATAATACGGCCAGTTCCCAAATGTCAATGTTCTAATTACTCAGAGTCCCAAAGATGTATAGCTTTGGCTACTCTATCAATGGACATAATATATATTTACTGACTGATTTTCCATTTGATTGGGAAGTCATTGGTCAAATAGTTGCAGAATTTTAGAGCTAGAAAAGAACTTTTAGAGAATTTAGTCCCATCTGCTAATTTTACAGATGAAGAAAATGTAAGATAGAGAGTGAATTAATTTAAGGTTATCTGGCAAGTTAGTTCCAGAACCAGGACTAGCTCCCAGGTCCCCCAATTCCTAGTCTAATATTGTTTCTACTACCCCAATGCCTGCCTCCTATTCTTTATCTTTAGTTATTTTTAAGCGTATGGAAAGTACCCTTGAAGCAATTATCTAAATCTTTAAAAAATTTATAAATGTAGGTTGCTTGAGATTTAGAGCTCTTACGGTAGATTTTGGGCTATTAAATTGAAAAAATGCCAGTCATAAATAATAACATACTATGACATCCCCAAGACATTTCCTTTCACTCCAAACAAAATGACTGGACACAAAAATCTAAGTGTAAATGGCAAAGGCTTTATTCTAATACAAAATACTAAGACAATAAAACAAAACTCCACATATTTTGTACCTTCTGGAGTCAGTGAGGACCTTCTCACTGGCATGGGAGGAGTCAGCTCATCTGGGTCAAGTTGAACATTCTGGC